>NC_054541.1:37938267-38238267 GCF_017654505.1 Polyodon spathula
ATGATTCTGTCATACTTAGTAAGACAAAGGCTTTGGTTTCCAGACTGCACAAGACACTTATTAATGTCAACCAAATAACCAGGTCATTCAATTGTCAATCCTGCCTAGGGCTGCAGTCCAAACTCATATATACCATATTCTGTAAATACAGTACATACATACATACAGTAGGTATGTATTTACAGTATATGGTATGTATAAATTGTATTGAAACAGAAATAATTTTCTAAATTGTAGTTGTACTTTCTGCCACTACTGTTAAGGTTAACATTATTATTACTTTGGGGATTTTTGGGAAAAAAAACTGCATGAATGATAACTATTTATAATAGATTACTGGTCCAGATATTATATTCTTCCATGTTTTGTTTGAACATATTTTTTAGTAATTGTATTACTTCACAAGAACAATATGAAATAAAGACTCTGTAGGTCATTCTGGAGAACAGATATTCACCCCCAGATTTGAAGAAATAAGAAATATTACAATCATTGCATACCTGTATAAAGGTCTAGGAAACACTGCAGACCAATCTTGTGGCATAGGACTGATAACTTTGGTCAAAAGAGCAGAGCAGTAATCTTTCTAATATCCAGTAAATCTGTGTCAATTTGTATTTTTCATATAAGAAAAAACAATGTATTAGTTACGCTGGTGTTGTCTTTATTAATTCTAAACAGCTAAACATATTACAGATTCATTATGTTTTGTTTTTCTTTTGTCCAACTTTTTTGTACATATTGCATATTATTATTATTATTATTATTATTATTATTATTATTATTATTATTATTATTATTATTATAAGCAGTAGATTATACTTTCCTTCAGCAAGTTTAGGGCATCCTTTGACGAATACATGAAATAAATACAAAACATTTTACATTTTAAACTTCAGATCAATAGAAATCATTAAATAGGACCAGTTCACTGCGTATTATAAAGACAGTTATTTCTGTTGTCAGTGCCAAGGTATAATGTATCTGACACCAACTCCTGACGGACTGTTCTGTTCTGATGGGGCCTTGGATAAACAGTGGTTTTACAGAAATCTTGTTCTGTTGACAAAAACAGGTCTGTTCTTTAACAGACTTCATAGGTTTTGGGAAATGGCTGTGTTTAATGACCACCAGGACAGTATATTGGTAGTAAATTAGTGACCTAATGAGCACAAGGCAGCCAAAAGTATTTTCAAGGCTACTCAAGAACATCTATAAATAGTAATGTTTTTTTTTTTTTTTTTTTTCAACAGACATATATTTAACGATTAGCAGTTAATGATGTGTAAAATATAATTTGATAAAAAAAAAGTAGATCAGGCACACAATAAATGTATATACAGCACATATTGTTTCTGCTGGATACTTAAAAGCTCCTAAAATACATACAAAATATTTGGAATGTTGGACTTCAGATCATTGGAGATCATTAATTACTGACCATTATACTGTGCAACTGAGCCTATTCTTTCTATTGTCCATGCCAATTTTACACTGCTTAAAAGTTCCTGACATACATACGAATCATTTTAAATGCTGGACTTTAAATCATTAACTACTGATCATTATACTGTCATCAAGACCATTTAATAATGCATAAAAGCTCCTGGCAACATTTAGTGCCGAAGGGATTTAGTGACGAAGAGATATTCCTTCATACCAACTTATCTTGTGCGCAAGCGCACCCCTCGCACACATAGCTAAATGTAGGTTTTCCTAAAATGCTTTATTCACTGTTAAAAATGTATTAAATTGGATCCTACATAGATTGTTGGTACTATTGTGTTTTTGTGTATTTGTTTTTTTTCTCAAAAGCTATTCTTCAAAGTCTAAATGAAATATCATATATGTGAGAACTTATAACTAGTCTTCTTTGTTCAAGACTGAATAGATTAAATTGTTTTTAGCCTTTCTGCATATGACATGCCTTTTAAAAAATTAAATTTAAAAGTGAAAGTAACTTTGTAATATCTTTGATTACATGATGTAAAATAAAATATTACGTTCTACTATTAAATAATTTGGTTCACTATTCTATATAGATATATATATCATTTAATATTATTTTTTGATGAGTTGGTGACCAAATCTTTAACACACTTATTGAGCTTTCAAATGTTTTGCTCCCCATCTTGCTCGTTTGGCTATTTGTAGCTTATTGATCCCAGAATCTGATAAAGCAGCATCTTAAAGGATCCCAGGGTGTCGGCTTCAATAACATTACTGGGGAGTGTTTCAGATTCCCAAAATTCTCAGTTCTGAATGCCGCTTTATCTAATCTCCATTTATGACCCCTGGTCCTTGTTTCTTTTTTTCAGGTTGAAAAAGTCCTTTGGGTTGACATTGTCAATACCTTTTACAATTCTGAATGCTTGAATCAGATCACCGCATAGTCGTCTTTGTTCAAGACTGAATAGATTCAATTCTTTTAGCCTGTCTGCATATGACATGCCTTTTAAACTTGGAATAATTCTGGTCGCTCTTCTTTGCACTCTTTCTAGAGCAGCAATATCCTTTTTCTAGCGAGGTGACCAGAACTTAACACAATATTCAAGATGTGGTCTTACTAATGCATTATAAAGTTTTAACATTACTTCCCTTGATTTAAATTCAACACTTTTCATTATATATCCGAGCATCTTGTTGGCCTAGGTGTTTTTCATAGATGCTTTCTTCAATTTCAGCATTTCCCATATGATATTTACAATCTACATTTTTATTGCCTGTGTGCAGTACCTTACACTTTTCTCTATTAAATGTAATTTGCATGTATCTGCCAAGTTCTGAATGTTGTCTAGATCATTTTTAATGACCTGCAACAGTGTTTGCCACTCCTCCTATTTTTGTGTTGTCTGCAAATTCAACAAGTTTGCTTACTATACCAGAATCTAAATCATTTTTGTAGATTAAGAATAGCAGAGGACCTAATACTGATCTCTGTGGTGCTCCACTGGTTACCTCGCTCCATTTTGAGGTTTCTCCTTTAATCAGTACTTTCTGTTTTCTACAAGTTAACCACTCCCTAATCCATGTGCATGCATTTCCTTGAATCCCTACTGCATTCAGTTTGAGAATTAATCTTTTCTGCGGGACTTTGCAGTTATCCATTGTCAATGTTGCATCCACAAAAAAATCAAGCAGATTAGTTAGATACAATCTCTCTTTCCTAAAACCACGCTGTCTCCCAGGATACTGGGGTAATTTTCCATTTTGGATTTTATTATAGTTTCTGTAAGTTTGCATATAATAGAAGTCAGGCTTATTGATCTATAGTTACCTTGTTTGGTTTTGTCTCCCTTTTTGTGGATCGGTATTACGTTTGCAATTCTCCAGTCTGTCGGTACAACCCCTTTGTCAAGAGACTGTTGCATGATCTTAACGGTTTGTAAATAACTTCTTTCATTTCTTTGAGTTCTGTTGGGAGGATCTCATCCGGCCCAGGGGATTTGTTTATTTAAGAGCTCCTAGTCCCTTTAATACTTCTGCCTCTGTTATGCTAAAGTTATTTAAAACTGGACAGGAACAGGTCGACATGTGGGGCATGTTGCCCGTATACTCCTTTGCAAAAACTTGTGAAAAGTAGTAATATATTTGCTATTTTTTTCTCTTTGTCTATGATTTTGTCATTTGTATCTTTTACACATTTTACCGCCATTTTTTGTTATTATTTTGAGCTGTACAGATATACAGATATAATTGTTTATACCAATCCATAACATTGTATTCTTAGTGAAAATAATCTTAACATATGGTAATTTATCCTCACATAACTACAATCAGTTCTAACAGTTGGTCCATTTAATCTCCTGCTGAAAACATGAATCCAGTTGATGAGAGATGGTGATTAGGGAGTGTGGGGTTAGTGTTTAGGAGTCTTGCTCTATATACTCTACACACTACTTTATTGACACAGTGCTATAGTCCACATTCATTATTCACCCATGGTCCATTCTGAGGCTAAAAGCCAAGGTCTGTTTACACAGACATAACCCATAATAAGTCTATCATATACTGTTTTAGTAATAATATAAAATAAAAAAAAAAAAATCCAGTTGTATTTGTTTTCTAATCATTACCAGCCTTAATTTAGTCAATATCATTGAAAAGTGGGGAAAAGGTTGATGAAGAGAATACCATTAAGTGGCTGAGGTACGCGGCTGATTGAAGTCACTGTATCCAACAGTCTGTGCAGTTAAATGGTATTCCAAGAGGTGCCAGGATGAAAACTGAAAGTGACACGGCTGATGTCATGAATAGGGTTTCTCTGTGATGTGTCATAGAATACAAAACACGACATGTGCGCTCTGATTGGCTGAAAGATCCTGAGCAGTCTATATGTTATGGTAAAAGTCTGAATATTGGCAAATCTCATGAGTTACTGGTACATGTCGACATTTACCAAGTAATGCGGCAAATGTGCCGAAATAAACATGTAACACTTTACTTCTGTCAAGAATAATCAAGTGCCTTTGGCTAACGACTGAATGTCTTTCTAATCGCCTTCAAGCATTTATGTAGTTGCCATAAATATACTCTTTGATATTAACAATTATTTTGTTAATTGACAATTTATATGCAGGAATAAATACATTCTTCAATGATATACCTGCATTTACCATTAAGCTTCGGTAAATCATAACATTAACCGGTAAATGTCTGAAAAGCAATCTATTTCTTCATAATTCCTGACATTTACCATATTACTTGGTAAATGCTGACAGTAACTGGTAAAACGTAATATTTACCAGATTTGAACTTTTACCTTAACATATACATTTTATAATTAAATAATGTAATTGTATCTGCCATTAAACACATTGCAAGTCACTGCCATTAAGATGTGAAGAAACATCACAGATGTCTCATGTCAGATGAAGTCTGTTCTAACCAACAGTACACAGAGCAACTTAATGTAAAAGACACTACACACAGATATTAAAGTTGTTTTTTTTAAGGTTCACAAGCTAGCATAATGGATTGGGAAAGGTGAGTCACCTAGGGATGAGTCATATGCATAGGAGATAGTTATTTTACAGCAGAACCTAGCATTGAAAGAGCTCATCTGCAAGCTGAACCCAGAACTATCAGCATGTTCCTTTTCTACCACAGGAGCCATAGCTGATTCATGTGGTATCAAATAGACCTAACAGTACATTATACTCAAGAGAATTCCTCAGAGGCCTTTAAAATACACTGTTTTTAAAATGTGATAAAGTATACATTAGGTCATCTTTAGTTATTTTTTTCCCAAGTGTAATTACAATCACATTGCTCTAAACATTTAAAGGTCATGGCATTTATGGATTCAGGCTGTCAAAACAGAAGCCTACAAACTTATATGAGTATTTTATATCAGGAAAAACTGCCTCTCATGTTGTAATCTATCTGGCATTCATTACAATCAAACAACAGAATGACTGGTTGAATTAGTGTGCTGCATTACTAGCAGATGCAGAGCTTGATCTAAGAAAAGCAGTTGAACTTTTTCAGAAATTTTTAATTTCTTGATTTTGAATCAGTGGCAAAACATTTACCAAAACATAATGATAAACTTTTATTCTGAATATACTTTATTTGCACAAGAATTAACACAACATTTCTAAGATTATAGACATTTTTGTTTTGTTTTAATAACAATATTATACAAATGTATAGAAAATGTACTCCAGGCCTGTCAAGTTCCACCGAACTGTAATATAATAAAAGCACAGTCAAGGGCGATTGAAAGAGAGGCGTGTTAGAGTGCTGCTAATTACAGTTAAGGGGCCCTCAGATAAAACACACATCAAGCAATCCCAAGAAAACAGTCCAGAAAAAAGCGTGATCCAGACAATCTGCACAGAGAGCACATCAAATTGACTTCCAATCACATTGAAATAGCTGTTCCCAAAGCGAGAGCATGCACTTTTAAGAGTTGCTTTTCCACAAAATAGACAAATATAGTACATTACCATCAAATGAATGAGTTACTTATTTTGTTTTTCGGTATGTTTTTGTTTGGTTAAAGACTCATCACCATCATGGTTTCCATTTCACACTTTGCAGAAAGTATAGCATCAAGTTACGATTCTTCTTATTGTTATTTTAGCGCAAATTGTGCACTTTTTTTTTTGTACCTGTCTAAAAATAGTCTCTAAGAAAAACGGCAGTGGTGCTGATCAGGTAGTTTAAAAAACCAAGGACTTTCATATTATGTGAACTATGTTACAAGACTTCAAATGAAATATTACATGGAAGCATACATATTATTTTCTCATTTCTTTCTACCAATGTTGAAAAAGCCATGCGGTAGGGGGGGGCAAGGGGGGGGGGGGGGGGGGGGGGGGGGGGGGGGGGGGGGGGGGGGGGTTGGGGGGTGGGGGGGGGAGGGTGGGGGTGGGGGGGGGGGTGGGGAGGGGGGGTGGGGGATGGATGGCACTTAACGTTGTAACTTTTAGAAAAGCAAATGATGATGGTGCATATATATGACTAACATCTTACAATACAGGGAGGTGGAATGGACAGGTATTTGAAAAGTTTGAATCACACTCTTTATAACAGCCAGTGAACAAAATAATATTTGTATTGCCCCCTTCAGACTGTAGACCTCTGATACTCTATGTATATGTTTTTAATGGATTATTTCAATCAATAATTTATGGGAAAAGGAAGGCCAAAATATTTATTCTAGAAAGCCTAAAAAGCATTAACATATTTTTTGCTGTATCCTTTCCATTGTTTACTGATGCATGTGAAACAACAAATAAAAAAGGACTGACTTGTATTTGATCTACTGTATGCAGAAATATACTTTGAATAAGCAGCCAAGTGTGTTAATCAGTCAGTTTGCATCACCTGTGCATGGCTGAGAACTGGTATTCCATCGGTGAACCGTGGTCCAACTTTAATTTCTTCATGAAGAATATTTTAATAGGGCAAGAAACCAGAATGTTATACCACTGGTTTTAATTAACCTGCAAATATATAGTGAAATAATATAAAAGATTGTGTCTTTCTATACTTTACTATAGGATGACGGGACTTTATCGTAAACACGGAGAGCAAATGCTGTAGGATACAGACATAGTGGTTTCCGGAGATACTAACAACAATTAAGAAAAGTACTGTAAAAAACAAACTAGATAGGTAAGTCATTCAGCAAACCAAGCAGTTGGGTTAAGGAAGATCTGAACACTAAAGAAATACTTTTATTTAACTGAAGAGTTGCATAACTTAAGCTGACTTTCCTGACCAAATCATTTGAACTTTTAAATAGATGGTCGCTAGTTAGCCGAGCATACATTTAAAGGTTCATGCGGTACTCTTTGTAAATAAAAAAAAAAGGGTTATGTTTACAAGAAATTCCATATTTAGTTTTTTACATTTCCATGTATGATTGAATTGCATTTCTTATGAAATGGTTACTTAGATTTTTCTGAAAAGCGACAACATTGAGGTTGAACTGTTTTCTTTAGGATCAGCAATGACCAGGTGCCACATGACTATCCATCCATAGAGTGTAAATCAGCTTCCTCTACTGCTTCTGGTTGTTTGGAATTCACACCAGAGCTGTGTATGATAAAAGCTAATAAGGAAGGGTTGCCACAGATAAGATTGGCAATATCACTACCATCCTTCAAATATATGCAATGGTTGCGCCCCTAATATGGCTAGACATTTGTAAAACAAAACAAATCTACAAAAAATGGTTGAAATGTGGAATACAAAAACAATACACCTTGTAAACCCTGGTTCTAGATTCAAGTGGTAGAGGACCAATCAGTCTGGAAGTGCGATGTTTGTTATTTTGAGGTTTATATATTTAATATAAATATGTAATCCACAGCGAGATTCGTCCTTCTGGAGAGCTTTTAAAAGACACACTAATAGACCATGATGTACTACCTGTAAATACCACTACATTATCACCCAAACTGAGATGAGAGCCGCTAAATCATTACTCAACATCCATGAATCTTTTACATGCATCTCTGAAGGAGTCATATGCAGCATTATCTGTAATTAATGCAACAACCTACATTGGGGAAACTAAAAGGCATTTAGCATACCGCATTGTGGAACATTTACAAAGCATTCAAATCAACACCACTACATTTCCAGTAGCCCGACATTTCAATAATGATAATCACACTGCTGATCTCATCTGTGGGATCAGTCAGTGCTGTGGAACAAATGCTCCTTGGAAACAAAATGAACGTGAGTTTCTCTTCAAACTACAAACTTTGGAACCTCTTGGAATGAACATTCTATTCTAACAATCACGACATCATCCACTGATTCATTTATTTATTTTTTTAAACAAGTTTACTGCACTTTGTTTACTTTCCTTACCACACAGCTGAAGAAACAAGCCAAAAGCTTATGATATTTTTATATATATATATTGTATATCTATATATATATATATATTATATATATATATATATATATATATATATATATATAGAATAATATATATTTTAATTTAAACATTGTGCCCTAAAATTCCAATTTTTTTTAAAAAAGCACATTTCTTATTTGGGTCTCAATTTTACTGGTATTTATCACTGAAGATGGTGTTCTTAGGCATGGACATTGATTTGCACAACAGCGAGTCCAATAAAATAATCTTTCTTTTGAACACAGCATCAATAATATAAACAGTATATGAATTGACTGTCAGTCAATTTGTAACAGATGAAAAATCTAGCCCTTCATTATTATTATTATTATTATTATTAGTCGTAGTAATAGTCTTATATTTTAAGAACATTCAATGTACTGACAAAATACTTTAGAAAACATCATAGTTATTTTACATTTTTTATGTGGATTCAGCATTTTAAAGTTCAAAGTGAGTTTAGTGGACCTCTGTCTATAGAATAAATGCAACTGAACTTGCATTGTCAGTAATTTGAATTCGGAAGTACACAACTAACCTACACAGTGGTTAACATTTTAACACAGTTACTAAGTGTATTTCCAATCACATTGTTCTGTGATTGGGAAGATAGTGTTGAAGTAAATAATGGGTTATATATTTAGTTAATTTATGCCAGGGATCGGCAAGTCTTTCCAGACCAGGTATTTGACCCAACCATATTCTTAACTGTCTAACTGAACTAATTAAACCTCCTTCTAGGTCTCAAAGGCCTTAATTAAAACAAAGTTTATGGCGACGCTATAGATTAGAATGCTTATGGCCCTACCATTATTTGGATTTAATTCAAGCCCTGGAGTAGAATAGCCATGCAGGATTGGAGTTGACCATCCTTGATCTACGAGCTGCAGATCTAAATATTGTCTGTTTGGATAAACCGAAGTGTCTTTAACGTAGCTACTGTACCTATATATTGATAACATGATTTTGTTTACTGGCTGCTGTTTTGTGTGTACCTGTTCCAGTATCAGTAAAACATCTTTGAATTTAGAAAAGCATTGTTATTTGTTGAGATAAAACAATTACAAAAAAACATTGCATAGTGGCAAAATGAAAATGGGCACACTGTACTATGAACAATGTTAAAATGCGTGTTACACTTTAATATATAATCACTTGCTTTTATTTAAAATTCAGTTGTAAAGGGTGAGCAAGGGTGACTTTACAAATTCCTTTTATTTTAATTTGAAACATTTTTCGATAACTTTCAGTAACTAGCAACTAATGTTACACAGGACCGAACATGATAATTTGATGCAAAATTTTAAAATTGTCATAAATACTCTTTAAAAATAGAAGGGTTTGCATATGGACCATTTAAGTCACAGTACACAAGCAGTTGATATAAAAATGATGGTGCAGCAAATTCAATCAAATTAAATAATGGGCAAATCTTACCGACAATATTAGGTAGTAAAGCATGATTGTTTTCTTTTCGCCTGTTTATAGCACAATATATTCAGGTATACAATAGATGTTTAGGACTCAATTGGTTACACTGTACTGTTCCGTGTTCACACAACACTAACCACTCAGCTGCCTTTTGCAAGACAAAACACTCTACAATCAAACAGAATAAATACAAATAAAAAATAAACAAACAGCAGCATCATGCAAACGTACCCTTGGTAGCCAAACAGCCATTGACACAAAAATACAATTTTCATTCACAAACTTTTAGAATGATAAAAAGGGTCTGGCCAGCTCTAAGTATATGTATCACATTGCAAATAAATGGATTGAATGGGCAGTAGATTTACTCCCTTTGGCATGAATAAACAACTGCTCAGGTGACCTGAAAAAAACTTAAGCAGAAAGAGGCTTTGTAATTACAGTAGAGGTTCACCAGCTAATCAAAAAGTACACGTTAAAAAACGAAATGCAATTCTGTTTGTCAATAACAATGTTTATGAAAAGAGAACGGCAAGCAAAAATAAATTAAAAGGATACATTTGATACGTTGTTTAAGGTTTTCAAGGAAATGAACTGCTATATTAAGGGGTAGACTGACTAGATTATCTGCATCATGGAGGAAAAACTTATCAATAAAAAGAAAGACATTGTACAAGATGTACATTTCAGTCGTCATCTCCCATTTATAATTCATGTTACCAGTGTTGTAAAAAAAAACAACAAATCCTTACCAATTTATCTGATCAGAAATGCTGACTGTAATTACATCTGTAACCACAAGCAGCCCCTCAATACAGTTGAGCATTATCAATTGTATTTATTGGTAACCTTGAAGGAATTATATTTAAGTTAAAAAGCTGGTAAAAAATATATATTAATAAAAAAAAAAAAAAAAAAAAAAAAAAAAAAAAAAAAAAATTACAATTGAAATATAAGATGGGATTCAAATGCTTGTGATCTTGAAAGGGTGTGTGTAAATTTCAGTCTTTGGAGAAGTGTTGCAGACACACCCAACAGTGTCTTGTTCAATACATTTAAGGCAAACATCATTTAGTAAACATGACTCACATTTAGATACTTGAAAAAATAAATAAAATAAAAAATAAATTCTGCGTCTGCAAGAACATATCTTAGTAAATCTACCCCAAATGTTGATGCATTGTGTATGGGTTTATTTTTGTAAACCAAGCAACCGACTACTGTTTGAATGTTGTTTGGTTTTCATAAAATCTATAGTATACATGAATTCATCACTGATGCTGCCTTATGTGTAGAACCATCATCACTATTAATATGTGTTTGTAAACTCTCTGAAATTGGGTTTATGCTCCTTTTTACTTAGAAGAGAAATCCGACATGCTTATTTTTTACACTTTACAACAGCTTGTAACCAATTGCTAGCCTTCAGAACCCTAAATTAACATTCAGCAAAAATACTAACAAAACAGTTACGAGGGGCATCACTTTAAGTCTTTATATGTTTTTAAAAGTCTAGATTATTTTTTTTTTATATTATATTACTATTTGTATTTTGAAAAAAGAAGCACACCGAGAAACCACAACATAAATGAAGTAGCGTTCCCCAAAAGATCCCTTCCAAAGATCAGACAGTCCATACTTCTGCCTTTGTGGGGGCATTCAGCTTCAGATGGAGTAACATTCAATGTTCTTCTTCAGTGAAAGGTCAGTGGCTTTCCCAGGCAAAATTACTCCAGGGTATGGACATGATCAGTCTTCTACTTCCTGGGTCATTTTTTTCTTTTGTTTTCATCAACCCCTGTCAACATAAAATTTCGGAAACAAAATTTGGCAGGATCTTGAAATGTATGCAGAAAGGAGCTTGGCCTTTATTTCTGGGGTCATGACGGGTAATGTCTTGATCCAGTTAAGAGCCAAAGCAGCACAAGTTGGATTCCAATCATGGACCACAGTGATGGGCTCAAACCAGAGACCCCACCACAGTCAGAATCGTCCTCCTGTCATCAAGATGTAAGAAAGTCAATATTAATAACAATTAAGTGTGAAGTATCCTGTATGCCACATGATGTATGATTTAATACTAAACCTTCCCTACCAACTCTAATTCTTTAGTAATAACTTGGTTTATTTTGGTCTGTCCTGTCATAAGGGATTCCCATCATACAAATTTAGAAGCTGTTACATAGCCTGCTATAGGCAAGAGAGCAGATATTCTGCACACCGCTGCAATCTAGTGAATACATCTGCATTAGTCCGTGTTTACTTTTAGAAACATAAGGAATGATTTGAATGCAGCGTCTTACAGACCAGTGGTACTCAACTCTGGCCCTCGAGATCCATTTCAGACCTGGTCTATATTTATTCTATTTAATTAGTTAATTGCCTCTTAGCAGCTTCAATTAACTACATGAGAACCTGCTTTGAGTAAAAACCTGGACTAGATTGAATCTCGAGGGCCAGAGTTGAGTACCACTGGTATGGATTATACCCTGCATTGGAAAGAGAAGTCTAAATGCCTATGCTTAAGATATGATCATAAATATTGCCTACCTGGTTTAAAATGTGAAAGCACATTCCAAAAAAGAAAAGGCCACTGCCACCGATGACTGGGCATTCTCAAATATTATTTCTGCACCAAGCCCAAAGGCTCACAGAATCAGTCCCCTCAGAAATTTTAAACATTTTAAATAAACAATTAAATCACAAACACGTGTGTTTATGAAAAAGCAGGAATGAAACTAAAACAAATGGGAGTTACTTTTAGGGTTAATTGAGAACAAAAGCAATGCAAACTATGAGATGTCAGTCCTTGCGTTAGTTTTGTTAGTATTTTAAAATCAACAGCTGTATATACATTTTTTTACCTTTAAAATGTACCGTTTGATTACCAAACTTAAGACAAAACTATCTGCAAACCAAAATTACTAGCACTAGTATATAGAGGGTATATTTTCAAAGGTGATAATTTTAGTTAAACGTCCAAAGTTCTACTTCTTCTTAAACGACTACATTTGTCAAGATTTTCGAAAACAGCGTGGACAAATGACGTTCGTCGACATCTAAGTTTACTATTCATGGCATCAACACCCAGCCTCTCATAGGTTAGCATCGGAGTTAGATGTCAAGAGAAGGGAGTGTTTTTCATTTAGTAATGCGCTCTCTTAATTGAGACGACTGTTTTGTTATTAGATAAATATCTCACCTTTTCATTTATGATACTCTCCATGTATTAAAAAAAAAAAGCATCAGACCTTGCATTGGAACACTACTGCATTTTTAAAGTACAGTATTTTTTTTTTCCCCCATGCAAATGTGACAGAGAAAATAAATGTATGTTATACTGCAACTTAATTTGAATGAAAACTTTTTGGTATGCTGTACCCCATAGCAATACATAAATACTGCTTGATAATTTACTTAAAATCTTTTGAATGTCTGTTATTGCTCAGACATTATAGGAATACTATAGAAATCCCATAGGATATTATAGTAATACTGTAGATTTTTTTTTGTAAGGGATGAACTATATACACACAAACCTAATTCTTTTTCAGCAATCAATACATGATTCTGACTCGATATTTCTTTAAGATAAATGTAAATAATGTTCCCAACCATTACAACACACCTGTCTCCTTTTCGTCAACTCTAATCTTTTTCCACTCTCAGCATTCCACTGTGTTCTTGCACGTGACAGCAGCACGCACCTTTCTGTAGACGTGCGCTACACACCATTGGAGCAGGTCTAACTTTACTCGCCTAAATGACTGTTTAGACACAGTCTAAATGTTTGAAAATCACATGTAAATACGGTAATGAGCTAAAACGAGACTAGATGCTGATAGACAGGGCAGGGCGTCTAAGGACATGAACGTCTGAATTTAGATGCTTTTTGAAAATTGTCCAAATGTCTAAAAAATTGAGTTACACGCGTCTAAAGTCCTTAGTCGCCTTTGAAAATCTACCACTACATGTCTACATAAAACCTCCTATCCAGCCTGAATTAAAAAAAAAAAAAAGAAAAAGAAAAAAGAAAAGAAAATAACTGACCCTTTACACCACATGAAAACTTGCAGTAAAATGAGGAGAGGAGTTGACACCATGGCAGAGGCACGACTTGTTGTGCATATAGGCTCGTCCTATTAATAACGGGCATAAGTAGCGAGTAGAAAACGAGGAAAGAAACACAAAAAAGACATACAAGATGAGAAATCATGCAGTTTTTTGGCTGGCAGTTAGCAAAGTTAATGTGAAAGAGAGAGAGAGCAACCACCTAGAGCAGAGAGTCAGAGTATCACGAAAAAAAAAAAAAAAAGATTTACACCATTACAAAAAAACTAAGACCACAAGTAAAACACTGCTATGCAAACACATCAAGCCAGTGAGCAAGTGTTGTGCTTTCACACAAAAATATAATACACCATTATACATGTATCTGTGTGATTTTAGACTTTTGTTAATTAGAATTCTAACAAATTAGATGCTTAACAAATTATCTTTAGCCTCAGAAGATAAAATATCGATTTTGGGAGGGTGTAGTACTGTGCCCTGATAGAAATATATCAATTTATATCAGGAATTTATAATGATTACATATTATGCAAAAAGATTAAGGTGGAATTGTTCAAATGTTTCCTCAGAATAATGTAGTTATGTACGTTGAAAAAATGAATAGCTATTTAGTTTTATACAAAATAATTTGGTATTAAATTTAGTGTTGGGAGATATCATCTACTGAGCAACACCTTTGAAAAACAAAACAGGCTATTATCATGCCATTTTGTAATGCTAAATTTTGTTTTTCTCTTCCATTTAGCATTATAAAACGGTTTACTGCACATGTAGCTTATTACAGTGGAAAGTTAACTTCATCACTGTGACGGGGTGCACACCCCTTGTGTGTATCTGATTTCTGTATTATTATTATTATTATTATTATTATTATTATTAGTAGTAGTAGTAATAGTATTATATAAACTGTATTTTTGTGTGGATGGACAAAAGCTGACCAACATTTTTATTTATTATTTAAGACCGGCGAAAAGATGGTCTTATACAGTGTAGCTGGTATGGATGGATTAATTCCCCATCCCGATAAAACTTGTGGGAATGTTGCTGGAGACTTAATAAGGTACTTGTTTAATAGGTAATTAAGACACCAGCCACAGTAAAAAAGACCCACTCCAGGCTCAGAGTTAAGAACGACAGCGAATGCTACCCGGAAGCGAATCAAGGTACTCTTTTTTTATAAAAAAAAATATAGCTAGTGTTTGTTTTGTTTTGCCAATGTGCTCTTTCTTTTGTGTTTTATTTATATTATTTAATAAATGTACTACTGCGGCAGTATGACCCTGTAGTACGTGTTATTGTTTAATTTCCCTGGTCTGACATCACCCCTGCAGCCCCCACTGGCACAGTCATGCAATTGATCATGGTGATATGCATTAAGAAGCCAGAATGGGTCTGTGGTCAAGAAGTATCTACAGATTATCATGCTAAATCTTGTCAAATTCATGAGAAATTCACAGGCTCCAAAATGTCTCCTATATGAAGAAGCATGGTGCTCACTTTCTCGTACTTAAATCTATATCATGACCTTTTTGTGTGAAAGCTCAATATATTAATTTATACAGAAAAGGCAGATAAAAAAGGCAGCCATTATTTAGGTTCACATTAATAAAGTATGGCCCAAAGCACATGTACTGTGAAAACGATAACTAAATCAAGTTTCTTCAATAAGCAAATAAAAGGTACCGGTAGTTGCATGTATACTGTTTCTTAAAAGAAAATATCTTATCCATAAAAGGCATGGGTATACTTTTTCATATTGTTGAAACTTACATTGTCATCGTTGTCAAAACAGACTTCGGGTCCTTTCCTATGTCTAGGGTTTTGAGCTAACTCACAAGGATTTGGTCCATCAGCTGAAATATTTAGTTAAGGAAACATACATTGTTTCACTATTAGTAATAAACAGTGTAATTAATATATATATATATATTTTATTAACAGCACACTTTACAGCCCTGGACCTATCAAATCAGACATTTACAATATTACATTCTTATGAAGTTCTTAAACGTAACAGTTGGAATGCTAAATGCTACCAGCTTTAATTCCATGGCTTCAATACTCAGGATACATATACATTGATTTTCCTCTATGTCACAGGCAGTAACTGTTAAAATACAATGTAGGCTCAAGCCATCTTACTGCACAAACAAAGTGTCTTCTGCTACACAGTACAGGACAGGATGTAGCACTGGTAAAGGATACATGGCTGTTCTGCTTGAATCAATGGTTTTGAGTCACAGGCCAGACAGGTCACTTTGCTGTCAACAATCAGGAATACTAAATTTGTGTTCGCCAGCTTTTCTGCGTGGTATATTCTGAAAAAAAAGGAAACACTCAAACAATAATGCAATGCTTAAAACATAAGGCATTTTAATGTAATGCTATGCAATGCAATGCAAAACAATATGCAAACACGCACAATAAAAATTACCTGGAACAGTTTCCACAGTCTAGGACGCCGTGAAATGATTTCATATTATTGGAAAAGAAATATTGAGTCTGCTCGGTAATACAGCTTTTCTTTGACAGAGCTGCTATCTCTTCTTCAATGTCAGCTGTTCGAAATAAAAAGAGATAGGACTGATTATTAAGAACAATATGAAACAATTATTCCAGAGAAAGAAGTTCTTTGTCAATAGGTATTGCCTGGTCTCTCAGTGGTCCACTGTGATTAATAATGATGGGTGCTCTCATACACAAAGTCAAAACTGGCATAGCTAATTTAGAGGGAAGGTATTGCACTGTGTTAAATACAAGAGAATAAACTAAATTGTATGCACAGAGTGATTATTCTAACAGAAGGAACCTCTCCAAATAGACTGGCAATTTTTTTAATAGTCAAAATGTGAGACTAATGTATACTATTTCTGTATTGACGAGTTAAAACAGGGCTGAGGATTCGGTCCATTCCCAATTTCACTTTGGCATACTCTTCAAGTATGCAAGTCTTTATACAGCCATAGAAAATGTACAGTATTTAAAATGCCATCATCATCATCACAAAAGGACACATGGAATGTTATTTAAAGAGTGAAAGACTTTAAAGAGTGAAATATGTCAGTGAACTTGATTGAAAGGGCACAATTGTGATCATTCAGAAAACCTGGATTCCACTGTAACATTAAACACTTATCTTTGTAAGTTTATTTTTTAAAAAGTTTTTTTAAACAATACAATGTTTGCACATATATCATTGTTTATCAATACAATGCTTGCTTATACATCACTGTTTACCACCCACACGGTGCAGTGGTTAACACATCCACTGTAGATGGAAGACATTGATTCTTGTTACTCGTGGTAAAAGGATAATTAAATGCAATATAAGTTAAAGTTTAATGAATAATTAAATCCATTCCAACTCACCTGCTTCTAGAACATTTGGGAATGTAAGGGTTAAAAATAACTGCTGCAATATTGACCTGCAACACAAAATGTTTTTCAAAATGTTTTGTTTTTCTATGTTGATTTAGTTCTTACTTTTTATAAAAGTAATATGACATTTTCAATATGAAATGCCCAGTTTGAATGTTTCCTCACCACTGCAACCCACTGATTTATTTAGGTGACTGAAGATCAATGGGCACCTCTGTTCCTGCTGTCACTCCATTCAAGCAGATGCTGCCAAGCTACATACATCTGACCAGTAGGGGTCACTGCATCATAGTATAGAAGCAAACTACCCTGTCAACCCCCCCCCCCCTCCCCCCTTTCCCCCTCTCTTTCCCCTCCCCCAATTGCAGAAGTGTAAGGCCAATGCTCTAATCACTGCTGGGATAGTCAATCTGGTGAGATCAGGATTCAAGCGATTTCCCAATTAAATGACTCAGCCCGTGCTGTAGTGCTTTTACTAGATGAACCATTCTTTGTGTGTGTTTTTTTTCTAAATGTTATTTATTTTTACATACAGTTTAATGTACAAATCTCATTCTAATGTATATTGTTTTGGAATACTGAAAAAACAATACTATGACTTACCATGCAGCTGCAGAAGCCCACCAGCCAATGTTTAAAATATCTGCTATTGTAGGCTAAGGGTAATAAAGAAAACCAGTGTTACTCGGAACTAATTCAATAAGCATGCTTTTTAATTTTTTTTATTTACCACCACTTGGAAAAAAAAAAAAAAAACAATAAAAAATAAAACCCCAAGCAGTCAACAATAGATCTTTTATTATTTCTCAAAAGAGCCACCCTCTGTCAAGTTCCCTTTATATTTAACTATAAAAGAGATGTTTGGCACCATCAGATGTGTACAGTTGAAACCATACATTTCAGAAACTTATAAAACAAACTTTACAAAATAACAAATTCAAAAATAAATGACCCGAAAAGTCCCATTGTTTATTAAGTAGCAATAATAATAATAATAATAATAATAATAACACAAAATCCTACAGTCTGTTTCAATTACTAAAACACCATCTGATTCCAATCACTCAGTGGGTTCTTTCTTGATTAAATATTGTCCAGAAATGTTAAATATAATTTCCTGCATCATCTGCTGTGCTGGTTAGGATTAATTGCAGATGTTCTTTTTAGGAATACAGTTTGCACTTACCACAAAGACAGAACGCAGACCAGCTGCAGCCTTGGTATCTCTCTGTGGATCACACACAGACTGATAATCGTAAGACTTATTAAATGAATACAGAGGCACCTCTATAAGGTTCCTCATGAAACTGGGGTCAATCTCTCCAAAGAACCTGCCAATCTGCACAAGAAAGAACATGTATGTATTGTAACTGTATCTACACACTAGAGGTTTCTTATGTGTAGATCTATTTCTGGGCATACTGAAAATGCAGATGGCTTCTTTATTTAGACTGCCCAATTATTTCACACCTGTTTTTCTCCCCAATTTGGAATGTCTTTCACCAAGCCAATTGCATCTTTACACCTAGGAATTCTACATCAGATGTCCACATACAACCACTACCTAGAAGACAAAGGCCAGTCCTGCAGATTACTAGGTGCCTGATCATTAAGGGGAGACAGTTTGAGTTGTATTTTGTATTAGCACACTTTCTCATTGAAACCATCCACACAATTTCAACATTTAAGACAAGCTATTTTACCTTAAAGTGAACGTACAATAATGTTATTTTGCTGCTTAGAAATACAAATCCTTCAAGCTTACCTGTGAGATGTACTCATCCTGATTAGACATCAAGAGGAATCCACCATCATCCAGAATCACACAGTCTACATACTGAAAGGAAGGGCAAAAACTTTGGTTTTACTACAAATGGCAGGACAATCAGATGGTAACTAACTTTTAATGATGTAAGCATACCTTGTTGTTTTTCTCACAGTCACATATCTCACTTGTGCACTGCAGAAAACAATAAAATACATTTAATTTCAAACTGCAATTCGGCAATATGAATATTCTCCAGTAAGTAGGTACCATACATTTTATAAAATGTGTAATGTTCAGGTTAAGCTCGTCTTGTTATATTTAAGTGTCTACAGTACACTTTCTCAAATATAACACTGTAGATGTATATTATTCCCCTACATTTGAAATCTCTTCACTCAATCAAGATATGTGTGTGTGGAAGACATTTCCATAAAACAGAGATATGCGCAAATGTTATAAATCGTTTGGGTGAAATCTGTGTGTCAATCTATACTATCTAAATACATTATTTCTTACATCTGTCCTCATTGTGGCTTTTGTGAAGTTCTCCATCCAGGTAGTGACATTAATCTTTACTCCAACAACTGTTAAAAAAAAAAATCAAAACACTCGATCAATAACAAATATAGTGATCAGTTACAATTTTCTACAGCTATAAGGGTGTTAAAAATTCAACCAAACACGACTTTGGTCATCTTGGAAGGGAATTGGGTTTTCCTTTAAAGAGTGGTTAGTGCACTGTATCAGTCCCTCATTTAAATACCACCTCACAGTTCTAGTGTCCAATGGATCAGAATCTGAGAGGTATGTGGGCAATTTGGTGTTAAATCCTCTGTGTGTGAGTGTATTGACTTGCATATATCTGTAACTATCCTTTTTAGTCAAATGTCAGGATAACCTTAAAATAAATGGTGCACTTATCTTATACAGAACAAAATCATAAAATAAAAATAAACTTTGGTAGGCTTTTTAACTGTATTTTAACACGGAAGCAACAAAGTGTATCAAAGAAGTTTAAAAAAAAAAAAAAAAAAGAGTAAGCAAGTGAAAGAAAGAATGTAAGTATAAAAATATAGTATACCTACCAGCAGGTTTTAATAGTTTACCATCCACTGTAATTTCAACTGCTCTGCTCACCATTATACCAGAATCAAAGCCACTCACACCAATTTCTGAATCTGAAGAGAGAAAAAATGATAATCTTAAAACCTGCTGCTGTGTTCTTTATACACAGATGCACACAGGTGTAACAGCTTAGGAGATGCCATGTACAGCTTTCCTATTAGCCTTATTTTAGTCACTCTGTTGTTGAAACTGAGGAATACTGGGACTGTTGAAAAATGTGTGTTCAACTATGGGTGCGTGCCATGTAGAAATACAGGGGCCGAGTTTCAGGTTTATTTATTTAGTGTTAAGGTTTGAAGTATGGACAAAGTTTGCGTCTAAATGGAAATCTGTGTCTCAACTTTCTTTAACATTGTATATCATTTTCACAATAATGTCTTACACCTTTAAAGTAAAAAAAAAAAATAGTCAATTAACAAGACTAGGACAAGTTCCGCTTGTGCATTTGGTTTGGTTTCTTACAGTTCTATCTTGGAATTATGACTGAGCATTCTGAAACTATGAATGAAAGGTTATAAAGAATATACATTCTAATCATATAAAAAGGGAATAGAGAAAATGTAAATTATTATTCAACTAATGTAGAAAAAATAAAATACATGCACCGGTATATTGTTTGTTGTAAAATATATTGATATTGTTGTAAATATGTAATTAATTGTACGAAAATCAATACAAAAAAAGAAAGCCCAAAGCATTAGATAATGGTCTGTCTTTGTCTTAGAAAGTGCTGCAGATAGTCCTGTGTGTGCTAATGATGCAAGGAATTGTGTGTTCCTTTTCAATTTGGTGAGGACTCTCACATACAAACACAACCTTTTGACAAGGGCTATAATGTGACTGCAGGTCCGATCTGTATTTTCACACACACTCCGTAAAACAGGCTTTTCTGTTTCTTTGTGGATTTATTTTCTTTACATGTGAGTTTGGTCACTGCACACCTATTCACGGATGTCTCCGCTTCTTATAAGGGTCAACTACCTTGTTAATTGAGTTATTCATTGTGAAACTAACATTATTACTGGATGATCTTAATTGGCTGGATGTTAAGCGCCATGCGAAACTATATCTCCTTATATTGATAGATATATATAATCATTGTATATTATTATATATATATATATATATATATATATATATATATATATATATATATATATACACATATATATATATATATATATATATATATATATATATATATATATATATATATATTTTTTTTTTTTTTTTTATTCAGACACTTAAGATCAAACATCTAAAGGTCGGAGTATTAAGATAAAAGAACAGTGCCTAACACTTGTTTTGAACAGAATCGAAGACTCGACCCTGTGGTATCCAATACATGGCGAACCTCTGATTCAGAATTATGCCTTACTGTTGAAGTATGGTGCAGTGAAGATATAAAATGGATTATCCAGACTCCTCTTGTAAAAGCTTGCCTCATATGTCTCTGCATCTTCTGTCCAATCCTCCCCAGCACTTTAAAAAAAAAAAAAGAAAAAAAAAAGTTATGTACATAGGTTTCATGTTTTTCAATATTGTTTTTCAAAAGACGACATGTCCATGCCTTGTGAAATTATACAAAACAATAAAACCCATAGTAACAGTGGAGACGTGTGTTTGCTGCTTGATTAGCAGGAGATCAAGATGGAGGATGGAGCTGACACGCCCCTCAGACGCACAGGGTATATTTACAAACAGACACAGACAGCTCAGGTGAGGCGACCAGCGATGGTAGCTTACGGAGGATATAAATATAAATGTATAAAAAGCAAAAATAAAACACTGTACAGAAAACTCTACTCCGCTAATAAATTAAATGGAGGTCCTGCATATACACCTTGCTATAGTTTCATGGGATCTCAAACCCCTGAGATAATCCTTAGTTATTATACAAGTAAACAAACCCCGCCCCTGGGTACACACGCAGTGGTCAGTGGTTTCGGTTCCTTTAAAAATCAAACCCCGCCCCCGGGTACACACGCAGTTGGTCAGTGGTTTCAGTTCTTTTAACAATCAAACCCTGACCCCGGGTACACACGCAGTGGTCAGTGGTTTCGGTTCCTTTAACAATCAAACCCCACCCCTGGGTACACACGCAGTGGTCAGTGGTTTCGGTTCCTTTAACAATCAAACCCTGACCCCGGGTACACACGCAGTGGTCAGTGGTTTCGACTTCTTCTCTTTAACGCTCAGATCTGAGGATTTCAGCTTTTAGATTTTTGTCCAGGTAGCATGGACAATCTTAATCCCGGTGCTTGTTATGGCCTTGCAACAGCCCTGAGGTGTATAATTGGGACCTTTTCATACCTGAGGCTGGAACACACCTACCTTCTGATCAGGACTAATGAGTCTGGGGCTATCTTTGATTAAGATATATACCAGAGTAAGATAGTTTGCCAGGATATCCTTTTACAGATGGAAAAATAATATTGTACAATACCTTTTTGGGTAAATTCTTGTTATTCCACCATCAGTAGCGACAAACCTGGCAAGAACTCCTTGGCTACATTTCAAAAGAAAACAAACATTTATTAGAGAACTTAATTTTCCATTACATTTGAACTCCAGGCTGTTTATCCAGGAAGAATATTTTTACTAATTGAGCTTGATGGATGTTTTACATCAAGCACATTGGCTTATCAAAATACTGTGAGGCTCAACCATTTCAGTCATTTCAATAATTCATGAAGGGTAACAGACTTACGGAGATTGCTTTTTCCAGTACTGCACCAATTCATTTGAAAACCCAGCATCAAGTAAGAGCCGGTTAACTAGTGTAACGTTGCCTGAAATAACATGAACATTTAGTAAACAAAATTGCATTTTATTTTGCTGACCTCTTTGTACAGCAAGGCATAACGTTTCCAGCATATTCTTTAAGAATTATTTATAAATGTATTTGATACATACAAGATGGATGACTGGGTGACTTTCTGTCAATAAAATCATTGAATTCCAAGAGAAACTGGGTTTTGTTGCTTGACAGTTTCAAGTCCTTGCAGTATTCCCTAAAAATGTAAACCCTGTGTTAGTCCTCTCTCACAGCAGTAAATGAAAAAAAGTACAGAATTAAAACTGTATTTACCACTATAAATCTAAAACATAAAACAAATCTCTGACTGCATATGTATTAAGAAAATACTTTTATGATACCATGTGCACTATCTTGCATCTTAGATCTTAGCTGAGTTTTTGCAGACTTTCATGTTCAGAGTAAATCCTACAGTAGGGTTTTAGAGGTAGGTGTACTAAGATGGGCCAGTCGCAGCACAAATACACCACATGTTTATTGTGACACTTAGCAAAGTAAACATTTTGTCGTGTGCACAAAGAGAAAATATATTAATGAAAAAAGCTACAATATACTAATTTAAATATCTGTTGTGTCCTCTTAGCAAGATCTCTTTTGCGAGAGTCACGCGACATTGTTCAAATAAACAGCAGCAGTTGAGTTGTGGTTTGCTGCAGCAGAGTGTGCTCGAAGGATAACGTCTATACAGGCAAGGGTGCAAGAATCAAAGTAACATTGTTTTTGTTAAATGCAAATGTCATCTGTACAATGCATTCTGTTACGTCTTCATTTTACCTATTGTAGTACTGTTATATAAAAAATGAAAGGCAGTTTAATCCCATTAGATTCTATAGTGGGGTCTCAACCTTCACCCACAAATACAAAATGACTTTTTATCAAAAAGCTTTTACAGTCATACAGTAGCCTCTCGCTAAACCAGATATGTTTGTCCGACATTAGGAGGTGTTGGGTTTTTTAAAAAAAAAAATACAATACAAATCGCACACACATACATTTATAGTGCTCAATGTATTTTAAATGTATACATCATTGCACTTAAATAACACCAATGTGAGCTGGAGGGGTCAGCAGCACATGTGTGCAATCTATTGAACACATTGGGGGAACCAGAAATGTCATAGAAATTAGTTTGAGGCTTGTAAGTACCCCCTACTTTTAGGGAAAAATAGGTATTTGGCTGGTCGCTTCAAAAATGCATTGAGCACACCTGGCAACGCACAGGAAAAAGCGGACTGGGAAATGCCAGCAACAACAGTTCTTAACAAATTGATGCAATTGTAAGTGTCGCAATTGCCTACAACATTTGTACATCTCATTATAATATTTAGCAACCATCTTTTTTGCAAATTTATGCAGGAATGCCCATAATTACATATTTATCTACACCGCAAAGCATTCCCTAAATAGTCGCAAATAGTACTGCGCTTGTCTAGTACATTTCACTCAAGACTTCCAACTCGACAGGCGCAACACTTTAGTAAACCTACCCCTTAGTGTTTGTTTTAAAATTCTCATAAAAAAATAAAATCCTTGAAATCAAGCAGCCAAAATCACTCCAGCAGTCCACCCTCACCTCTAACACATTTAAAAATATATCCATAATAAACGATCACAGGCGGTGCTTCAAATAAATGTTATCTGAGTAAAAGGAAAACGCAAAGCAGAGAATGTCATTATAGCGTCATATTTTGACTTCAGTAAATTTAAATAAGTCATGCTTTATCACAGGATTGCCTATTGCAAATATAATGTACTTTTCCTTCCGCAGAATAATTATTGATTAGCAGTAGGGCACAGTTACCTTGGTGCAATTGATGTGTAACCATATTCTTCAAAGTAATCAAGTTGCAGGGTTTCGGAAACTGCAAAAGCAAAGTCTAAAGTTAGACATGTACACTGCAGAGCAAAGAATATTTGCAATAGGTTGTCCATTTTACAAGACAATGCTCTCCATATGCCTCGTATGCACAAGGGTTAATTTCAATAATATTATTTCCTTAATGGATGAATGAATAAATTAATAAACAAAACGAATGAATGAACTAATCGTAATATGTAGAAATGTGTCCAAAGAAATAATATGTTGCAAATGGTTCTCCATAACTTGGTTGACCATCACCCTTCAAAATAACATAAACAGTTGGATACATGTCTGCACAGTTTCATTTATACTGCAGATGTAGTCATTTTCTTGTCCAGATGGTTTCCAACCACAAAAGTTCTAATTAGGTTAAATCTTCCAGTAAATAATTCCCCAGAAGCTGTTATTTTGTCTAGCTATAGAATGGAACAATACAATCTATTTCAAATGAGTCACCTGGAATTATAATATTGTGTATTCAATTGTACTCTTAAATGAATCTTACAAAAGCACATTTTTACTTCTGAAAAATCCTAAATGTGTCAGTGCTCTGCTTAGCATACATCTGATGACATTTCTGTATAAGTTACCAAATGACTTAGTGAGTAAGGCTCTGTTTAGATCGGTGACTAACACTAAGATAAAGCTACATAAACAATACTAAAGCCTGGAAAGGCTGGGGTTGATTTTCAGAGACATGCTAACCATGGGCAAGATCTCTAGATCGGTGTGAAAGACACACATACTCTACTGGAATTGTTTTCTGTTTGTACATGCTAACTAGATGCTCATCTTCCACCTGTTACAAGGAAGGAAGTAGGGTAACATTAAGAACAACTTAACTGAAGCAAAAATATATTAGTAATAACACAACACATACACCAAAAAAAATACTGTATTTGAACCGTATTCTCAACCTGGCTGGAGCAAAGGGACAGTCTTAACAGGAAAGGATAGCAGTAACCATGTACAGTACAACAGAGATGGAACAACCACAGGAGGAAAACGACCAACAAGTAAATACTTGCCCTTCAGTTTGCTCTTTTTGGCTGAGATTATCCAGGAGAGAGAAAGCAGGGAAACAGAAAAACAGGGTAAAACAACAGAGGTTGTAGTCAACAATATTTTATTCAATGAGTTTGCCTTGAATAAAAATATTGTGGTCTGATCAGAAGTTTTCTTTTTCTTTTTCACTGTCATAGTCTAGGCAAAGGAGACAGACATCCTGAGGAAACTGGTGTTCCACACACATTTTTAAGGTACCTTCTGCAAGCTGTGGCTTTGTATGTTATTTTTGAGAAAATGTATTAGTGATTGCTGATCCAAGCTGAACTGATTTTTATTTTTTATTTTTTTTTACCTCAGCCAATAGACTAGAAGCTATGTACTTTGTGTTCTCTTACTGGAACAGATAAGAGCGAAGATCTTCTGTGTCATAATAGATAACAACTGGGGATATTTATGTTCACCATTGTAAACACGCTTTGTTTCCTGTACTATTAGCAAGAAATAAAAAACATGTTGACACAATGGGTGATTTATATGTCAAGCTATTTATGCCAAAGAGCAATCTGTACTTTTAACATTTACAAAACTAGTAATAAATAGGCAGGGTATTTAAATAACCATCTGAGGGGTTTGTTACTAGTTTTTTAATATGGATATTTTTTGTGCATACAAATTGTAAATGATCTTTCATGATTTAAAAACAAATCACTATGAAGGTTTTATAAAGATAAGCAACATGAGAATAACTAATTCTATTTTGAGCCAGAATCACCGACATACATACAGGGTTCTTGCTACATTATTAGTAGTATGATATTTCTCTTAATAAAGGGTAATCAGGAACTACAGTAATTCAGTGTTGTCAGTCAATAAGCTGCAAGCTTTGCTGGACTTCTAATAGACAGAAGATGTCTGCTTGAACTTCAGTACATAATTTTCCAGCTCTGGAAGTCTGTGAGCTCAAGTATCTCTTATTTATGTGCAAATCAGTATAGATTACCACTTAATTCACGGCTGCTCTGTTACTATATGCCCTGCAACCTATTTTTCAACAACAAGCTCCTCAGATATCACAGACCACTTGCAGTACTACTGTAGGACCGACTCGTTTCAATTCACTGACATTGTCCACATAAAGCCTAACGCTACACTGACAAGTGAAAAAATTATTTAAAAAAGTGACTTTTTTGATTGTTAAATGAATATTGTTCTTTTTTCATGAAACTTTTCCTTAAACATTAAATAGAATATATTGTTGTATAATATCATTTGCGTCCTCTCGATGCAGGCTGTTCCATAGATGACATTGAGCTTCACCAAACAGTAGAGAATAATTAAATCATATTCTCAGTATTGTTCCACTGACCATTATTTAAATGCATACCCTCACCCACTGAATATCTACTATATATCACCGTGCTTTAGGCATGGATAGACTGGCAGTGTCTTGTAACTAACTTTGCTTTTTGACAACATAATAGGCAAAATTATAGAGATGAGGAAATTTGAATGTATCTGTTTTGTTCTTATGTAAGAACCATAGGAACAGAAGATACAACTGAACATTGATTCTAAAGATGCATAACAAGGGAAAATCCAGCACACATTCTATATGTTAACCTATCGTGTGGTTCGGGGGATGGAGCTAGGCCCCCCTGCATCCTATCATCTCCTTTCATCAATTAAGTCTACCTCATTTAGCCATCAGTCACCCCTATCTAGCTGATTGCAAGACGCACATCTGATGACTCATCAGCAAAAGAAGCATTTAATATGGAGTACTCACAGCAACTCTCTTCCTCAGATTCAGACGATTTTCAGTATTTCTCGTCTGTAGCAGAACATTCTCCCGCAGCTTCAAACCAGGGTCTGATCAGCCCACCATTCTTCTCCCCGCCCGGCATCTAAGTAATCTCTGAACAGGTGCTTTACGACCAGGATACCGTATCTCTACCTGCCACCCAAGGAGCTAATCTCTGCCGATGCAAGTGACGCCGGGCGCAGGATGCATCTCCTGAACGACTAAACTGGAAGGACTGGACGCTCAACAAGCTCATAAAGTCCCTTCTAAAAAATGGCAGCGCGATCCCAGCAGGGAGTAATTGAGAATCACTTTTTCTTCTTTATTTTAAATTTCGTTTTGGCTGAAACAGTTTTTCCACCCAAGAAAGCTCCCTAGCCGTGCTCAGCTTTTCAGCCCCAACCAGACAGCAGGCAGTCTGCACCAGAGCAAAACATGCCCAGAGTTAGCACATCAAACAAGCAGACAACCGCTCCAGCCAGCGAAATTCAGCAGGAGCACGCCCTGATATTTCACAAAATAAAAGCATTCACGCAGCCATTCGCCGACACGTTATCTTCAGTCAGTACTAAACTGAGCAATTTGGATAAAGAGGTGTCTAATATTGAGAAGCAAAGTTCAGCTCTTTCAGTATTTCCCTCCATTCCTGCAGTAAACACAGCAAAGGTCAAAACAGTCACATCCGCTTCTGCTCTAACTTTGGTCCCTTGAGTAGAGCCTCCCGTGTAAACCTCACTACTGCAACAGCATATGGTTCCACCTCCTCAACCACAGCCCGCTGTCACTCAAAATCCCCATAAATTCGGAACAACATAATAGAAGGTAAGGACGTCAATCTAGTTTCATTATTGATGGCGACATCCGAATTCTTGGATCGCAGAGTGGTTGATTGTGGAGATCTATCAGTAATACTGAAATCCAGAGACCCCAGATTACTCAAAAATCTAACTTTGGGGGAATTCGTCCTTGCATTCACCATATTCAGAGAGGTACTATGTTCACTATACCCAAACCGCAAAGCTGAATTAGACTCCTATGAATTTTACATTGTGGAGCTGTCTGTCAGATATGGAGGGACCACGCTTTTCGATTATCACAAAGCTTTTTCAGCAAAAGCAGCAGCTATATTGGAATCAGATAACCACAACATTGACTGGGCACAACCTGATTCAGATCTGATCAACAGGATTTACAGCTGTCTCAGAGCTATTGCATGCGGGGTCTGTGGTTCCACTGGTCACTCAACATTTCTCTGCCTGAAGACGGCCATAGCACCATATTTCTCCAGATCAGCAGTCGGCGTCACTATTCAAACAGAATCTCTATCCTCAACTCCATGCAATCTTCAGCCCACCCTGAGCAATCCACAAAGCAAGACAAATATGGGTGCAGAATCAGATTTGCAGGAGGAAGACAAATCTGTAATAATTTTAATACCGGTTTGTGTTCAAACAGGCAATGCGATTATATTCACATATGCAGTATTTGCGGAGATGCTCACTCTAAAGCAATCTGACCAGCAGCTCCCAAGCAACTATCTTCAAAGCTCAGTCTCCACTCCCATAAACATTTTGAATCACCCAGACAAGATTTTCACCAGTTACTTAATCGGAATGGAAAGTGGTTTTTCAAATGGGCTCAGTCAAATTCCTCCTTCCTCTTTTCAAAGTAAAAACCTCCAAGCAGTGGGATCCCTCTTCGTTTGTCGGGTCTCCACAGAGACGGTGACCTCTCTGCTGTTTGCTGGGTCTCCTCAGCAACGGAACCCTCCTTCTATATGTTGGGCCTTGAAGAGGCGGAGCCCCTCTCGGTACACGTTTTATATGTTACTAACCCCATGGTCTTTAAACACTACATCAGGGGGTCTTGCTCTACCCCGTGAACTAAAAATAGAATATCTATACAACTTGCATGCTTGGTTGCTTTAGAATTATTGTCTCATTTTTTTGCCACAATTGGAAAACCAAAGCTTACAGCATTTTATGCTCACACCTTAAATTTGTTAACTTCTGTTTTAGAATGATATTTACTTTGTATTATGACATAAATTCATAACACAAAAAAACAACGTACATATTCAAAGGAGAATCTACTTACATCTGGCCTGTGTGATTGTGTCGTCAGCTTTTGCCTTAATATAGTAAGCACTGTAGGACGGCAATACCAATGCCAAGCTGGAAGAAAGACAATACAATTACAGCTTACAGAAGTTCCTTCTTACACTAGAAGACAGTGATAAAGGTCCAGAAATAGACAAAACCATCACCCATGAATCGGTGGTTGGAAATTCTGGCATGTGATTGGTTATAACCTCATCATCTGAGCAAAAATAGATTGTGAACTACTGCCATGACATCCTTACAGCACCGGGCAATAGTGTCCGTCTGTCATGTGTTTGGTTCACAACACTGTCAGTCCATCCCTTTTCAAAGGAACACCCTTCTCCCCTGCCCTCACTATATGAGAAAATGGCTGAACACTGATTCTGTGATTTAACCCTTTAAGGACCAGGATCGTGTTAACACATACTGAAGTGGGCTTCTAGGACTGTGACCGTGTAAATACGATAAAAAAGCACTTAGTTTTGATGACGTGCAGGGCCACCATACTTTGCAGTGATAGTCCTGATAGTTTTTTTTTTCGTGTGGTGTCACTGAGAGGGGCATTTAGTGTCTAAAGGGCGGAGACAGTTTACAGCAGCCAGGCAGAGACAACAGCAAAAACAAAACATTACAGAAACTTGTTTAGAGTGAATAAAGAAAGGGGAAACACTGTAAATCTGATGTATTTGACTTAGAATTATATTAGAGCATGTGTTCTGTTTTGTGTGTTTAAATATATATATATATATATATATATATATATATATATATATATATATATATATATATATATATATATATATATGAACTGATTGTACGACTAAATGTATCATGCGTAAAAAAAAAATGGTTTCTGAAGTACTTTATAATGTTCCCCAGTGTTCTGAAAAAAGGACACAATTTTCAAGCTGCTACTGTAAAAAATAGATTTTTAGTGATTTTTTTTATAGGTAGAGAGTCAACTACAACCAAAAAACACCCGGTCCTAGGGGAGCATCTCACTGAAATACTTGGTCCTGAAAGGGTTAAAAATGAATTACAAAACATACTACAAAAGAAAAGATGCTCCAAACACTAAATGGTGATTAAAATGTCACTGTCACTCTTTTCTGACTCGACGATGTACACGGATATGACGGCCGGGATACAAACTGGATTATGCAGCAGTCAGCAAGCCACACGGAAAGCTGGACGCCAAACAAACCTTCACACACACACACACACACACACACACATATATACACATATATATATACACATACACATAACAGAATAATGTGAAAGATAAATCAGAAAAAAGAATTAGAGAACACATTTTTTCAGAATAACCAAAGATTAAGACAAGTTGTCCTCTATTATTCTCTTTCAATCTGGTGCTGCATAGAATACCAAAGGGCATTTAAAAAAAAAAAAAAACTCTACTTGCAACTTTGTCCACTAGACAACTTGGCCATCTATCGAATCAAAGCCAACTGTAAAACTTTTAAATAATGTGTCAATATACTTCAAATTACCTGTAATCTGTGCCATTCACTGGGGTCCAGGTGTATGTTCTGACTCCCTTGTCAATATACCTCTGTAAATGTATATAAACAAAAATAAGTACATGTGCATCCACAAAGGCTGACAAGCATACATATACAGTGTTAATAAACTACTGCTTTCTCTCTACTGTTGAATTTGTCAGTGTGGTCATAAAGTAAATTAAAGTAAATGAACTGACCGATCCTGATTTCACTGAATGCAAAGACAGTTACAAATGTATAGATCTCAACCAGGGGTGGTAAACTGCAGTCCTTTTGGTTTTCATTCCAACTTAAGCTCCGAATTAGCAGAACTGATCTAATTATTTTTTCAATTGGACATATTTAATATTTTACAGTTGATGATTTACAAAATACACTTGATTCGAGGTACAATACCTATAAAACATTTTGAGGCCTGGAGAGTGTTACGTTTGTCCAATTAATCAAATCATTAGACCAATTAAGTAATTGAGAGCTCGGGTGGAACGAGAGCCAGAAGACACTGCGGCCCTCCAGGAACTGAGTTGGACACCCTTGATCTAACATGGTCCAACAAAAATGTGTCCCCTGTATAAACCTTTTGTGGACCTTTTTTATTTTATTTTTAGAAATGTTAATAATTGGGTCAATAAATCACCTGAGGGGAAAACACCAGCAGGATTAATATGGCTCTCTTATCTTGACCTACCTCATCCTGAGACTTCACTAGTGTGTTTATTTGAATCTCTCCTTTTTCTCCATCAATCATTTTCCGTCGAATCTAGACAATAAAGGAAAAATAAATGAACACAGAAGACGTTTGTCTGATTTGTTGGATTAGTATTTCTACCATTATGATTTGTACGTGTTTCTTAATTTCCTGAACTTTGATTTACAAAACATTTGAAATCTCAAAACCCCCCTCGTTGTCATAAGGAAAAGGTGGCTTCAGTCCTCTGTCATTGGTATTTATAATGCAGTACACTATACTGTATATAGACGTTTGTTGATTGTGAATGTGATACATAACATAACCAATAACCATACTATTATTATTATTTATTTATTAGAAGACACCCTTATCCAGGACGACTTACAGTTGTTACAAAATATCACATTCTCCTTTTACAGTTGTTACAAATCATACACATTCCAATGTTTATAGGTTGCAATATTTCAGTTGTGGCTGAATGTCAACACATGTTTTGATAAAATGACATGTTGACACCATATCTTTCTACGTACCTTATAGAACCGCCTGTACAAAAGAATTTAAACAATTCATATACAGTGCCTTGCAAAAGTATTCAGACCCTTGACCAATTCTCTCTTATTACCGAATTACAAACAGTACATTGAAATTTCGTTCTGTTTGATATTTTATTTTTAAACACTGAAACTCAGAATCAATTATTGTAAGGTGACATTGGTTTTATGTTGGGAAATATTTTTAAGAAAAATAAAAAACTGAAATATCTTGCTTGCATAAGTATTCAACCCCTGTGCTGTGGAAGCTCCCAGTTTGCACCGATGAAAGAAATTGCCCTAACGAGGACACAATTACATTACCATTGGCCTCCACCTGGGAACCATTAAAGTTGCTGTCACATTTTCTGGATAAAAACCCCACTGTTGAAGGATCATTGGTAAGGCTGTGAATCCGAAGGAAAATAAAGACCAAACAGCATTCTACAGAAGTTAGAGATAAAGTAATACAAATGCATAGATTAGGGAAAGGGTACAAAATAATATCCAAGTGTTTGGATATCCCAGTGAGCACAGTTGGATCAATAATCAGGAAGTGGAAGCTGCATCACACCACCCAGGCACTGCCAAGAAAAGGCCGTCCCTCAAAACTCAGCACTCAAACAAGAAGGAGACTTGTGAGAGAAGCCACAGAGAGGCCAACAATCACTTTGAAGGAGCTACAGAGTTCACTGGCTGGGAGTGGAGTAATGGTGCACCAGTCAACCATATCAAGAGCTCTGCATAACACTGGCCTGTATGGGAGGGTGGCAAGAAAGAAAGCCGTTACTCAAAAAGTACCATCTGAAAGCACGTCTGGAGTTTGCCAGAAAGCATGAGAGTGACCCAGCTGTGATGTGGGAAAAGGTTTTGTGGTCAGATGAGACCAAGATAGAGCTTTTTGGCCAAAACTCAAAGCAATATGTGTGGCGCAAACCTAACTGCCCATGCCTCAAGGCACACCATCCCTACAGTGAAGTATGGTGGTGGCAGCATCATGCTGTGGGGATGCTTCTTATCAGCAGGGACTGGGCATCTTGTTACAATTGAAGGAAAAATTGATGGAGCAAAATACAGGAAAATGCTGCTAAAAAACTGAAGCTTGGGAGGAAATTCACCTTTCAGCAGGACAATGAGCACAAGGCCAAAGCAACATTGGAGTAGCCCAAGAACAAAAAGGTGAATGTCCTACAGTGGCCCAGTCAAAGTCCTGATTTCAATCCCAGTGAGAATCTGTGGCACTATTTGAAAATTGCAGTCCACAAGCGTCGTCCTACCAACCTGAACAACCTGGAGCAAATCTGCCAAGAAGAATGGGCCAAAATCACTCCGACACTGTGTGCAAAGCTGGTACATACTTACCCCAAAAGACTCAAAGCTGTTATTGCAGTGAAAGGTGGCTCTACCAAATATTAATGTGTGGGGGTTGAATACTTATGCAAGCAAGATATTTCAGTTTTTTATTTTTCTTAAAAATATTTCCCAACATAAAACCAATGTCACTTTACAATAATTGATTTTGAGTTTAAGTTGTTTAAAAATAAAATATCAAACAGAACGAAATTTCAATGGACCATTTGTAATTCAGTAATATGAGGGAATTGGTCAGGGGTCTGAACACTTTTGCAAGGCACTGTATATTTCCCTGTATACTACATTTACTGACTGTGTCTATTATTAATAACCAAACTTACATACGCCAGTGAATTCTTAAAGAGTAAGTAGCACGGTTCGGAAAAATATAGCGTTACAGGTACCCACGTGTTGCCACAACTGTATAAATAACCTACCTGTAATTGTTCTTTTCATTGTTAACATCCTGACAACTTTTTACACTTATAACTTTAAAGTCTGTTTCAAAGCTCTTTTCAAAATGTCCGCTCTAGTGCACTGACAGTGTAAGGATTATTGTCCACCCTGTCAAAAAGGTAACACAGCAATAACGATCCATGATGTGGTACAGCACAGAAAATCCAGAGCACTTGTTTCTTTTTTTTTTTTTAAATCTTCTTTCTACAGTGATTTAGAGGACAGATCTCAAACCCCAGAGTGGCCATTTTGAAACAGACTTAAGTGTAGAACGTTGTCAGGATGTTAACAATAACAAGACAAATACAGGTATGTTATTTAAACAGATGTAGCAACATGTGGGGACGTACATAACGCCATATTTTTCGGAACCCTGCTACTTACTCTTTAAGGTCCATCTTACAACTAGTACATGATGCACAGCTGGTATCTTACAGTTTAGTATACAGAAAGAGGATTCCTACTAAATTAATCAGAGTCCTTGCACATGCTGATTTAGTACACACACCTTAGGCTCTACAGCTATGGCCAAACATTTTGCATTACTTAGAATTTTAAGATTGTGAATTCATTTTAAAAAAAAAAAAAAAAAACAACTATATGATGATAATTGAGATCTTTCATTTAACATCATGTAAGCAAAGAAATTACAAAAATAATATTACCAGAAGCCATAATATTAGTTCATGTTAAATTCTGAAATGTCACATTTATGTTAAGTATATGGAAAAATACAAAACGCGGGATGTAATTCAATATGTTAACGTTTAGCAGGTTTCGTTCAACTATGTGAAGCAACAGTAGTTATTTCTACAGGGTGACGCAAAACGTTTTGCCATAGCTGTAGGGCTTTCATACCTCCACTTTGACATCATTCTCCAGTTCAGCATCCAGAAAATCCAGTGTAACCGGCTCCTGAAATTTGGGATTCTAAAGAAGAAGGGGATAGATGTTGGAAGAATAATTTTAAAAATTTTTATAAAACATTCTGCATTGATAGCAGGGCCTTGGCAGACTAGTTTCATTAGAGTTTCATTTTCATTAGACAGTTTGTACGCCTGTTTTTGTTTAACATCAGAACCATATCCTTTTTTTTTTAAAATTTAAATCTGCCTAAACAATTTCTACTTGACATTAACTGTTTGGTTTACTTAAATATAGGTGAGAATTACTGCAGATTACTGCCAACCTTGTATACATACATTTATAGATGTATTTACACAAGGGTGGCCGTGAATTTCATAATATATATATATATATATATATATATTATATATTAGTATATATATATATATATATATATATATATATATATATATATATGAATTTAACAGAGATGCACTCACGTTAAGTAGATACAAATTCTAATATAAATAACAGTTTCTTCCAGATGATAGTAAATGCTATGTTTTTACATAAATAAAATGGTCACAATGACTGAACTCCAAAAAAAGAAAATGTATGATGGTGCTCTTTATGCAGAATTGTATAAAGGTACTGTATATTTATTGTGAATAAAATGCATAGCCCATCAACTTCAAATAGCCTTTCAGCAAATGCATCACTGTATATGAAAGGAATGGAAAAGCTGAGCAATCATTTTCATGTTATTTAGATTCTCTCTGATAAACAGTATACAGTAGTACTAAAAAATATTTTGCCATTACTGTATATTAAACCATTTTAAGAGATCCGGAATTTGACTTACGGTATTCAGACTTTTCATCCCTCTAACAACAGCACAAGACATACTATACAACACAATATTTTGCTTTCAGAAAGCAGGTTAATACAGAAAAGCTAGTTAGAGCTTGTACTGCGCAGGTTGAAAAGCCAATGACTGCTGCACATGACCTGTGTAACATGATCTCTAGAAATAGCACAGCTCTAGACAACAGATGTGTCCTCACCTTTCCTTAACAACTTGGAATTTAGGCTGCCTAAATAATCACCATCAAATCTCTTTTGCAAGCAAACAATAATCGCTGTAGTTTTGTTCCCATTTGTTATTGTGCTACCTTCCGGTTAGATCATTAAAATGGACCCTGAATTTAGATAACCAAATCATACCAATATAGGTTTGTAACGAATGCCTTTTCATTTACTGTTTTTGCTAAATAACATCACGGCCTACAATATACATAAACTAAAACTAACAATGTTTTCAAGATGAAGTTCGTAAAATAATGTTTGGAAAAGAAAAAACATTTAATGAGAAAACATAAGTAGTACCAAGGCAGAGCAATGGAATCACGGAATCTTACAAGCAGTGGATAAGCAAAGCAAGACCAGACCAAGCAGCATGCATGATATGATGGATATGGCAGAAATGGGTCAGGAAGGTAGAGGTCCGCATCCATACAACCCGGTCATGGAAAGGGGAAAAACAAAACAGTTAGAGGCAAATAAAATGAACACCTAACAACACTGTCACTGTATGTTCTATATTGTAGCTTTCAACAGATAACTGAAGGATTAAATAAGGATTTAAAAAAAAAAAAAAAAAAAAACATTAAAATAATCCTGAAAATCAAAGCTCAGGGGACATCTTTTAGTTTCGTAAAAAAAACCCCCCTGTAGATTTGACGGAGATTTTTTTTTGGGATATTTCATATAGTAAATTTATGATGATGATGATGAATGATGATGATTAGTTATATTATTATTAATTATTTTAATCATCTAAGACTATAGTATATATATTATGTTATATATAATATATATATATATATAGATATTATATATATATATATATAATATATATATATATATATATATATATATATATATATATTTTTTTTTTTTTTTTTTGTTATTTATTAGTATTTATACAGTCCTAACTTAGACGACATAATACTGACTGTTGCAACGTATTCATGGAAATTTGTTAGATATACATGATTTGCATAAAGATGAGATTGAATAATAAAGCGTTGCTTATAATAATAATCAAACAACACACAGACATTAAAAGGCACACATTGCATGCACCACACAACTCAAATCAAACCACTTCAGATAGAGAAAGAAAAAACACTGAATAAATTCCACTGATTTCTCAATTTATCACACAAGATTGTTTTTTTTTTTACCCTCTCCCCTTCCCAACCTCCAATATTGAAAGATTTTTCCATCGCAAACTTACTTGATAAGAATTGACTTGCAATTACCAATTTGCTACTTTACATTATTGTTATTAAAATAACATCATATCACCACAACGCTCTTAATGTTTTTTGTTTGTTTGTTTGTTTGTTTCTATGGTATAGTGTCAATACAGAGAATATGTGAGAATAATTATATTAGATCATCTGTGTCACTGGGCAGTATTGTAATTATCTGAATAGTGGCAGATCTTATTAATGTCACTCTTAAAGTAATTCCATACAGCTTATACATTTTACACTTCCAATACCTACATAAATATCAAATGTGCAGTTTTTAAGGAAACACATGTACTTTTATTTTAAAACATGTTACTGGCTGAAAGCATGTCAGTCAAAAGAGGAGGCAACTAAAGGGCTGGGGGAAATTCCACCTTCTAAGTGAAATGATACAGGAAGTGCCAGACAGTCTAAAATCATTGCTTACAAACACATACTTACTTAACTTAGTGTAATACTAAATAATACATTTGAAAATGAAAATGAAAAACATTTCTCTGAAAACTGCACATTTGAGTTAGGTACAGTTACTTTAATGTTTAAGTCTAAATGCCTCTGTTAATCACAACTCAGCAGACAGTGTCCAACCACGAACTTGAAAAACAACATTCTGCACAGAAAGTCAGATATTGACAATTTTGATGAAAACACAGGGCACAACAACTAACACGCATCGCCTTAAAATCGAGAAAACTATTTCACAAAGAATTGCTTAAGTTCATTATTTGTTTATTAATCAGAGGGGTTTGTCATTAGAGTGCTTAAAGTTATATATGAGATTTGAGGTGGGCCCAAGAGGTGAAATAGGATGCATTTGTTACCAGCTAAGTTAAAGTAAGAAGTAGTTTTGTATGATTTATATATATTCACTTTTTGAAGTTTGCCATTATCAGCATTACAGGCACATACCCCATTATATTATCCTCGCTGGGAAAGAAAGAAACATCCATCTCATGACTAATTTTATTGATGCTACAAGGAAAATTTTGTCTGAGAAATTGTGGATAAATGTATTTTAGAAGGAAATATATTTCTGAATAATGCTTTGAAATGTTTGATTTGAACATATTCATTATCACGCAATCACTTACATACAAACTTCAACTTGAACTGGAAGTATATTTACATTAATGATGTATAACCATATGTAGGCATATCACCAATTATGATCTAATGTCTGTAAGAGAGAAATATATAATCATACTGGTGCTGGGAAATTTAAAAAGCACTGGGGTTGATTCTCAGCTAGGTCATATATTTCTCTTTTAAACAAATACAGTTTTGATAATCAATGTAAAACATTGATGTCAAAATGAATTACAACATTACCTTAACATGGCGTGAGGTTTAAACAATATGTGGGGTGCGGTGATAAGTCTGTATATATAATCTAAAAGGTTTGCACATTAATACCGGGAACATCATTTAATGCATTTAACCTACATACTAGAACAGCAATTGCAAGGCAGCGATTGGACAAGCACATTACCAACAATGCCCAATTTGCTAAAGAGCTAATTTAAAATCTAGTTATCCTGCATTCTCTTGTACAGAGCCTACATATCCTATGATGCTCAACTACATGCAGCAGTCCTGCTATAAAAGCTGCCTGCTAGAGCAGCTGGTTTTACATCATTTTGAGACTATTTATTTGGATAAACAAGGGGAAGTCAGCTCTTACAGGGATACCAAAGACTTGTCAGATATTTCCCCTGCTATGATTAAAGGTGGAGTATGTTACGGTAAGTGCTGACAATACTGGCAGACTTAACATAGCCCAAGACAACTATATCAGAATATCAGCATTTAAACCTGCAGTCATCAGCACATGAGGGAAGAACTAACAGCTTGTTAAATGCATGTTAAAACATTCAGTTGTAAGGCAGGGGATTCATGTTTCATCAGTGGAGAATACATTGTTTTTTTTTTGTTTTGTTTTGTTTTTTTAAATATTAGATTTAAAACTACAAATGATTATAAAACTATTGAAGAGTATAATGTAGATAACAAACAGCATATTTACATTTTTTGTCAGATCTACACCCCACTGTTGTAAACAATAGCTTAGTTTACATGCAAACATAAAAATAAAAAGTTTTTAGTTAATTTGTGTGACTTTTTAGCATGAGAAGATGATTTCTCAACCCTTTTTAGCCATATATGTTTTTGACCACGCAATTGCTAAAGCGTGAGGAATGTGCGTGACACAGCACGTGTGTGCTACGTCATATTCTCACAACACAGACAGAATGTGGAGTTTCTAAGCTGCATGTAAACAAAGCCAATGATAGGATTTTGGATTTGGGTTTTAAAAACATATCTTGGCAAGCTGCACTCTCATGCTTTTGGGCTTTATTTATTGACTTCCTAAAATTAGGTAGGTCAAAAGCTCTTTTAGCAAATTTAGCTTCAGTAGCGCTAACCCCACCTTTTATCCACCATTACCTGGAAAACAGGCTTCCGTTTTCCCGTATAAATCTTTGGGATGCCTACACCAATCGTCTGAGTTAATGAAAAAGTAATACCCATGTAAATATTGCCCCTCTTGTTGTTATTAAGTACATTTAACCTGTACCGAGAAATTCACATTTTCCATGTAACATGCCTCAAACTGGCCAAGCAGGTTAAAACTAATTGAAAAAACTAAAAGTTTGAAAAGTGTAAAACCATGCTGTCTACTGAGATAGAATAGAGTAGCGTCTAAATGTGCCATAATGTTGGGATTAGTTTGCAAAGGCTCTGCACAATACAAGATACTTTAAAAAAATGTCTTTCAAATATTCTGATCCATTCACTTTCATTCACACGACATTAACGGAAAATTCTTATGTTCTTAAAACCGTCACTTACAGCATCCGGCAGACCTACATGACTTCCGTGATTGATATGATGCACTGTAGTTCATCCAATACAGTTAACATTTTAAATAAAGGGCTCTGTTTTATCTCACTCATGCCAATGCAAGTCGTTTAATCTAGTGTATGCTGGGATTAAAATACTGCACTAAACCCTGTTTTAACTCACTCTAAGTACTACATTTGTAAGTGACTGAGCTGAAATAATATAAATACTACCAAAAAAATGTCTAGCTATTTTACCTCACTTACTATAACAACTCACTATTCTTCACTCTCAATCCTCCCTTTTACTGAAAGTAATGATAGATAGAACAAAAAATAGCTATTTTCGGGAGCACTAGTTCTTCATCTGTGGGTTTTCATATACAGTTCAGATTTTTGTCTTTATCAACAGAAGTTTCCACTGCAAAAACCAAACAAAACAACAACAAAATAAAACCAAAAAAACAACTTTCATGTTAGAAATTTAGTTGTGAATTTAAAGATTATAATCCCAAAATTATGGCAGCTAACTAACCCTACGGCACACTCTCACCTCCTTGAAGGTTAATGCATATTTGTTTTTACGTTTGAGCCTACGGATCCTTTTCTAACGAAAGAGTAAAAGTTATGTTGGTTAGTATGATTATAAATAGCCACTTCATTTACATACTACTGTAGTTAGTGTGGTAGTTCAAAGGCAGCTACTAGTGCTATGTCATGTCACATTATACCCACCCTACATGTTGTCTGGTTCTGCTGAACAGGCAATATATGAACATGAAAATGCATACAGCACAGAATATGATTGTGACACTTATACACAGCTGCCTTTGTAACTACGCATAAGCTTAAATGAATCATGTACCAATCCCTACAGCACACAGCACACCACACTGGTTATTAAACATTTGAATCAAATAATCATTGCAATTCCAATTAATAAAAAAATCCTTCTAATCAGGGTCTGTAAAACCAGCCGTACATGTATCTTTTCCGTGAATATTACCATCATGTGAGCATTTCAAAACCATATCACTGTGATATCTTATTTAAGACAAGTACTTAAGCATTACAGGAGCCATAACACGCCCGAATATAATTGTGGCTTTCCCTCAAGATGTTATATGCAATGTATGTTAGGGTAAAAATACCCTAACAATTAAATTACTGTCTAATAGACAATATACCATTTAAATTGTCAGATACTAGACATGTAGGCAACTAGATTAGCATATGGCATTTAAGACTAGTTTTATTACTAATAATGTTGCAGTTTTAGAACATAGCAAAAGCAAAGTAACTTTGTCATCATACTTCATGAGATGTTTCACTAGAAAACCCATTTGAATTTCAGATGACAATTGTTATATAATTAGGAAACCCCCTTTAATGTCATACATGTTACTTTTATGGACCATGGCAATATATGTATCATAAAAAAAACATGCAGCCCTTAAAAAAATCCACTAGAATGTGGGTATTGATAAGAACTGCCCAAATCAGCGTGCTTTCAATTTTTACTTGAAATCCACCACAATGCATGTAACCTAGTGCTGCTGCTTTTATTCTCATAGTCATTCACAATAAAATGTTCAATACATTTAAACCAAATGAGACTTGCTAAAATGACATTTGTTATGCTGTGATGACCTGGCCTGTGATGACCTGGGGCCTGTTTTACCTATATATATATATATATATATATATATATATATATATATATATATATATATATACACATATACACACACACACACACACACACACACATATATATATAAGTGACTGAAAAGTAAACAAGTTTTTAATATCAGCAACCAACTGATATTGATTACACCATCTTTGATATCAAAAGTTTAAAAAAAAAAGTGATTTTATGATATCAGAAATTTATTTTTTGACAGCAAGGCAAATGGGAACTACAAATGGTGTGTTTCTTGATATGAATATTTCAAATTTTGATACTTCAAATTGTGTCATGCTGTACATGCTAAAACGACTCATTCTCAGAACTTATTGTGCATGCAGGAGTGCGAGTACATGCAGTGATGCACATTAGCGATGGAGAGAAATATGGGATTTCACATTCCTTTAACTGCAATAACTGCGTTTTAAAAAAGCAAATCTCAATAATTTAAGAGGTAAAAATACTCAAATGTTCTGCCCTTACCTAACGCACATTACCTTTCACGTTTAAACACGACAAGGATTTCGACATGGTATATTATATACCGAAAAAAAAATTGTATAAACTCTTTTAAGAGCCATATGCTGTTGAACGCTTATCAATTTTTAACTCATGAAAGTGCAATATAGAAACAGGCCCCTGAGATGGATTCAGACTCAAGACTACAGTTAGATACAAGTGCAAAAGACCATTAAGCTCCCAAATAATAATTTTTCCCAATAATAATCTATATTGTCAATGCTACTGTATACCGCCTGTATTCAGCTACATGTGCTTCAGAAAACCAGCTTTGAAATAATTTACCAAATATTATATATATATATATACATCCAGATGGTAAAATAAGAGCTTTCTGTTTTCTAATTTAAACCACATGTTATGAAGTGGCTGAAGGTGGTATATTTTGTTTTGAAGCATTGGGATTTCCTACTAAAAAAAACATGACACTTCATTAATTATTTTTTAATTATGAATAGCTGGCCAGCGAAAACATTTGCTCATGCGATATTGGTACACTTGATTGCTGATGAAAAAATAAATAATAAAAAAACAAAACAGAGAGAGTTGCCTGTTTACAGAAAAAAAGTTTCACATACCTTTGGTTGAAGGTTAGGATGGAGCAAAACATAGCCATTCGGGTCGATTGCAAAATAGTAACCATTTGGGCCAATCTGAAAAGGAAAAGAAAGGATGCTATAATTAATCACAAAGCCATCATGTGCATAATCATTCTAAACCCTGGGGCAGATTAAACCTGCTGAAGCTGGAACTACAGACACTATTATAACAGAGGCCACATTTGAATTAGGGGCAAGTCTCGTGTCAACTTGAAACTGATGAATTACAGTGCCTTGTGTAGCAGGTTGTTCTTTGATATTATATTACATATTTTGATACACACTCATACCCTTCTTTCCTTGAACTTATTTGATGTTTAACCATTGTTTTTTTCTTTATTTCCTGCATTCTGGTTTTGATACTTACTGTAAAGCGAGGCGTGAGCCTCTTAATGTCCTCAAGAGACACGTCGATTGCCATCACTCCGAGAATCAGCTGGTTCTGTTTGTTAAAAGAAAACACTGTGTGGTTAGGTATCAGCTGGTCTTGTCATCATGGGATTCTTTCCCTCGATAGCGTTGGCTCTGTCACTGAATGTACGGTGGCACTCGAGGAGACCATAGGATTATATGAGCTAAAAACCTTCCTTTGAACCTGTAACTGATTTATCCACCTCATTACTGTGGTGTTACAAATGATTACTAATATATACTATATATATAATATATATATATATATATATATATATATATATATATAAGATATATATATATATATAATAAACAGAGGTGACTGAGGGTGGCACTTTCGAAAAGGAATGTAACACCTTGGTCACCAGTTGAATAACAGTTCTGGTTGTTTATAAATGGAGGTCATTTGCATCGGCTACCAATGCATGATGAAATAAGAAAACAATTCACACCTGTCTTGGAACAGCACCTTTCTCACTTGACTTGAGCTCTTTGGTTTTGTTGAAGACTGGCAGCGTTCCGGTGATAACAAGACCAAGTTCCTATTGGACAAACAAAGTGAGACAAATACATACAAACACAAAGAGATAAAACAAGAAAATGTGGACAATTAGCACATTTTCTGTCATAATATTACATTATCATCTTTAAACATGTACTTCAGCTAAAAACACTGAATAGCATTATGTTGGCTAATAGAATATTCAATATTGTGACAATCTAGAGATCTGCCAACAGGAGGCAGCACTCAGCACTGTGGATCTGGTGTGGATTCGGCAATCTAGGAATGCATTATGGTACGCTGCAATACTCTGTATAATTATTATGAATTAAGCTGAGAAGCTGCCATTATAGTGATAAAAATAAATTTTGAGAAAATAAAATATTGCTGTATATACAATAAAAATGTGTGTTTTCGTTCTTATAAATTACTTGAAAAGGAAAAAGTTGATAATGTCAAAGAGTGCTGCAAACTGTATGCTGTTTTATCACAACATCCTTTCTATTTCCAGTAACAGGCAGATGTGAGTTACAATAACAGGTCAACAGCCTGGTGACCATGAAAAAGCAGATACATCTATCATTTTGTAAATGCATGTAACTAGCAACTGGTTTAAACCAGTACTCAAGTCTGCTCATTATTCTTCAGATATGAAAGTCATTTACTGTAACCATATGCAGACATGGCACAGTAAAATGATTGTAAAGCTCTGGCCAAAAGTTTGCATCACCTATAGAGTTAACTCATTTGGCTTCATCAGTGAGACCTGCAGAACAATGTTACGTTAACATATTGAATTACATACCGTTTTTTTTGTTTTCCATAGAATTAACGAAAAAAAAATGAAAAATGTGACAATCTAACATGAAATACTGCACTACTATTATGGCTTCCAGTAGTTTTATGATATTATCTTGTAGGTTCTTTGATACATGATGTTAAATAAAATATCTAAATTATGTTCATATAGTGTTTTATTATTATTATTATTTTAATTATGTCTCATCCTAAAATTCTAGGTGATGCAAAACTTTGGGCCATAACTGTCCTAAAAAAGTGCCTCAAATTCAAATGTGTGACACAGGATGAATTGAAAGTTTGTTCTTGTGTGATTATCCTACTGGGAAGATAGATGCGTATTAATCTTTTGAATCCAGCCCAGTTGAACGGGACTATAAGTGCTATGTGAGGCACTGCCATGACAGATTTGAACCCCCCTATAATTGTAATGGCATTAAAACAAAGCTTGTCTTATTTGTAGAGTGGTTACGAAATTTGACCTGGGAGCGTGTGGCTGTGTGTGTGTAATATCTGCTTTAGGCAAGTTCAGTGACACATTCAGGGGTAGATGTACTAAGATGGGCCAGTCGCAGCGCAAACATACCGCAATTTGCTTTTCTGTTGCAACAATTTGCAAAGTATACATTTTGTCATATGTACTAAGAGAAAATAATTTAATAAAGAGAGCCGCAGTATAATAATTTAAACATATGTTGTGTCAGCTCAGCTAGATCTCTAGCATTGTGAGAATCATGCATCATTTTTTCAAATAAATAATGAAAGGCAGTTTAATCCCATCAGATTCTGTAGTGGGGCCCCCACCTTCACCCCCAAATAAAAAAGGTTTTTCTACCAAAAAGCCCCTCGCTAAACCGGATATGTTTGTCAGACTTAAGGAGGTGTCAGGTTTAAAAACAATACAATAAAATCGCACACACATACATTTATAGTGCTCAATGTATTTTAAATATAAATCATTGCGCTGAAATAACACTAATGTGTTTTGGGTAGGCAACACATTACATTATGTACAAATATAAATCTGTACAGTATACATATACAGTATACAGTACAGTAGTAAAATAAATAAAAAAATCTTTCTGCTTCATTGACAAGTTATGATACTTACAGGAGGCCAGTCAGTTCTCATTAATAAGAAATTACAAAGGACCAGCAATAAATGTAGCATTATACCACTAATTCGTATTATCATGAGTAGCCTATAACCTAAATGTATACTGTCAGTTTGTATTTAAGTTAGTCAGTGGTGCAGTGCTAAATTGTGCACAATTACAAACCACCTGCACATTAGTATTTCCTATTCCTTCACAGATGTTCAGAATAAGCTGGAGGGGTTAGCGGCACATGTGTGCAGTCTATTGCTCCCAACACGTTGGGGAAACCAGAAATATCATTGGATTTCTTTTAAGGCTTGTAAGTACACCCTGCTTTTAGGGCAAAATAGGCATTTGTGTGTTCGCCTCAAAAATGCATTGAGCACAACGGACAATGCACGAGAAAAGGCGACAATTGCGACTGTTTAAAACATGCTTTCAAAGTTTAACAAATTGATGAAATTGTAAGTGTTGATATTGCTCATTATAATATTTGATATTTAATATAATGATATTTTATATCATTTCCACTCTCCACCTGCTTTTTGCGAATTTCTGCAAGAACGCACATATTTACATATTCATCTAAGGCTGAACAGCAAAAAATAAATAAAAAAAAAACTGCTGTCGCAAAGCATACCCTAAAAAGTCGCCAAAAGCATTGCACATGTTTAGTCCATTTCACCCTAGTCTTCTGACTCATTTGCAACTGGTTTGCGACTATTGCGACTGTCGCAACTCTTTAGTACATCTACCCCTCAGAGTCAGACTGCTTCTGTCTCCCAGAATTCATAAAGTAACTTGTAAAAACACACAGTAATCAGTAATTTGGTAACATTTTTGTTAATTACAGTTGTTATACAATATTATGATTTTTTTTCATTACCCTAACCATACCCTGAACCATAACAACCTATTACCAGTTAATAATAGTAAATCTACAGATATTCCGAATTAACTCAATGGAGTGAATCGTTTAGGGAGCTTGAAGTGGAGAGAATCATTTAGACGTCACTGTTAAAGTGAGGTTTATATAAAGCATGACCTTTTATTTCAAAATGGTAAACCACTATGGTTGAATCTTTATTCTACATTTATCAAACAAGTAATAAAAGTTTAAGAAGTGCAATGAAAATGTTACATACAATAGAAAAATTACTGAACAGCTCCACCTAGTGTTTCAATTTAAGATCTGTGCTGCTTTATCAATCATAAGGCAGGGTAATAAGCTTGAGCATGCCAGTGCATCTACACATGCTCCTTACAAATTAGTTTCATACAGGTGTGGCATATGAAATTTGCAAAACAGGTATTATCAACCAGGTTTGCAAGGGAACAGGTGCAAGCCACAAATAACATGCACAAATATGCATTTATGCAAATTCATTTTGGAATGATTTAATAGGATATATTAGTAATGTGGTCTATTGTAGTGATCCAAGCAGCAGCAGATCTTAAAGCCAACTGCCTCTTACTCTAAATTAATCTGACGGGCGTTTTTCCTTCAGGGGTTTATTGACCTCTTAAATTCACTAAAAATACAGTGGTTAGCATTTCATTGGGTTAACATGTTAAATGATATTTAGATCATTAAAATAGACCCCAATGTGTTTTTGATGTTCTGCATCCACCCATATGGTGTACTCGTGAACAAGATGTACCTCAGTGTGCCTTTCTATATACTTTCAGAGGTGCAAATAAGTAATAACATCTTCATTATAACTTTTTTCTTTAAAATATTTATGTCAATACTAGCATTGTGCTTTGCTTTGCCATACTGTAAACATAATGCACTGTATGCATCCTATATTGGAATGTTTTTAATGGAGTTCACATGCTGCATCATGCTTGTGTTAAACAGGGACTGACAAAATCGCAGAAAAGATAATCCTGGGAAAGTGATAGACAATTAACAGATTCCCACATGTATGGTTGCAGATTATTCAAATGAAAAACCTGTTTAGCACACACCTTACTTATGTATTTACATAAAAAGTTTGCTTTTGATAGTATGAGGGTGTTGTCACTTATGGGCACCACTGTGCAATTTTAAGCAATAAATAAACAACAGCACTTACCTTACAACAAAATTCCAAATTACTAGTGTTAAAGACAAAGCAACTTGGTATCACTATAGCAGAAGAGACTGTCAGATAAATTCTTACACACTGTAGATTTATAGGGGCTGATGTAAGGATTGGCGCAATGCAAACAATTGCGGCTGCAAAATCCAAATTGCCTAGCGGCCAGGCAATCATTTTGCACTGTGGCCTATGTAAGTTTAAGAGCAATGCAAATTACTCAACATGCACAAATAATGAGCTGAAATCATGATAATGAGGATCGCAATGAGCGCTGCCTGTGCATCGGGCTACTTAGCGGTCGCACTTATAGTCCACAGGTGAGGTGAGTTAGCTGAAATTAAGTTATTTGGAAAAGCCTCAGCCAACATTAGTTATGCTACCAAAGAGTCCTCTACAGTAAACCAGGTGATGAAAAGGTGGCAGGACCTGAGGCGTCAAACAAAAGCGAAACTTGCAATGCAGCACAGGCATGCAGCAAGAAGAGGAAGAAGGCCGCCTTCCACATCACAGCTGACAATGTTGGAGAGGCAAGCGTACAGGACAATCCATCCCAAACAAAGTGACCTTGATTTTGAAAATCCTTACATCTCATTATAATGTTTGCGCCCGCTTAGCATTCTAGATCCCTGACAAAGTCCTTGCTCTTTTCTTCATTTGAATACATTTCAATATCATTTAAATGGACAATGATGGCAAAGTGCTAATTTGATAACGGGTGCTGAATGGCAGGTAAAAATCATTCTTTACATACGCACATTTTTAGTGACCGCTAAGGTCCCACTTTACGCCAGCTAAACACGTTTTTTGGCAGCAATATGGATGTTTTGCAGTCGCAAATCACTTTGCACGTATCTTTACATCAGACCCATAATGTATGTGTTTTGTGAGAAATAAGATTAAACTAACAATTTAGCATATACATTCAAACAAATATATATATATATCACATTCATTCATTCATTCATATATATATATATATATATATATATATATATATATATATATATATATATATATATATAGCAAGGTGGAGGGTCAGATTTTCCTCCCTGCCTAAAAAAAATGTGAAAATGCACATTTTGTTTAATTTAATTGCTTTTGGTTAATTTAACTATATTTGTGTTAATTGTTGTATTGTTAATTATCCCCTGCACCTGGCTATCATTGTAAATTAGAGCCAGGTGCAGGGTATTTAAGGAAAGCAGCCAGTTTGCTTGTTGCTGCTATGGAGTGAAAAGCCCAGCTGCAAGTCGTTAAGGTCTGTTGGAAACCTATATTTGGTTTTGTAAACAAGTGTATTAGTGTTTTGCTTTGGTGTTATATATCAGGTAAACAGCTTAGCTGTCCTGTGTGTTAGTCAGGGACGGGCATAGTTTAGTTAGTGCTCGATGAGAGCTAGGTGTTTGTTTTGTTTTTGTTTGTTGGTTTATTTTTTAATAAAAGTGTGCGGAAGTGCTAAAAAACTAAATTTTCTTCTCTAGGTCACATTTTTAAAGGGGCACGAACCCGAACTACGGCCAGCCTGTTTACTATATATATATATATATATATATATATATATATATATATATATATATATATATATATATATATATATATATATATAAGAAAGGAGGTATAACTGCACACAAATGAAAAACATGCAAATAGGTTTTTTCAATGTAAACAAAGGGTTTAAATGATTAGAATATAATTTATTTCAGTATGTTTCAGACAAACATTCTTTCAACAGCTGTGTATAAAGAAAAGTAAACAGGTATATAAACACATACCAGTGCATCCAGGTACACATTTGTCCATTGTACTTGTTTGGCCTTCTTATCAGCCAACACCATTGGTCTTCCCAACACGTCAAGGTACTCCTAAGAATAAAAAACAGTTGTCACATTTTCTTTAACATGCTTCTTAAGCCCCTTTCATACACAAATGCCACTACTGTGTGGTCTCAAAATCTTTAAAATACCCATTAACACAGCAAATTGCACATTTTACGGCTGTAGAGTACCATCATCAGCCTTTCACACAGCCAAAGAGATCCTGTGAGTGCAACTTTCAAACCTGACCGTCAACAGATCGTTTCCGTGGCAACGGCGATTCACCCATAAATCACAACATCACGCACCACCCTTCTACTTGTGATCACCTCCTCGTCAGCCAGGAAAATGTTAATAATTCCTTAACTTATTACAGACTCCAATTACTACATCGTTCTTGATTGTATTTGAATAAAGTGAAAGTGTGTAACACTAACGACAAAAATACCCAACACATCCAGTGTACAGTCATGAGGGATGCTGACTTTAAATACACTCCCACTATAGCACAGTGCCGGCATAGCCTTTCACACAGGAGTCAAGACAGTTCAGAGATGGCATAAAATATAGTATAGTATATATAATATATGTATAGGCAATTCACACAGACCAAAATGCCGCATCAATGCCATTTCTGAGCCTGTGTGAAAGGGGTATTCAAGAACTGAGCGACTATGAAAGAGTCATTGGGACATTTCAACAGGAATCCAAAGATATGTATGATGTACTTTCAGAAGATATGATAAAAGGTTACCTGGGTGTTGATCCTTATGGCTCCAATGGATGGAATTTCATAATAGTGTCCTATGAAATAACATTTTGAAATATATAAATATACCTCTGTCCCAGAAGATATATTATGTAATAATTAGTAATATTGCTTAACAGCAGAATGTGAAAGCAGATACAAAGTTATTACAATGTATAATTTGTAGCCATTTTGTGGTAAGTAAAAACTCTAGGCAAAATGCCGCCATAATGCATTTTTTAGTGTGGCACTGCTTGTAGGTTTAGATTGAAGCACTTAGTAAAGTGTTTGTCTACTTGTTTTACTTTAAAGCTCTGCGTATGTGCTACAGATCGCTTACGTATAGCATTGGCAAACTTAAAGGGTATGATTTGCTGCCTTTTTGAAATTTGCAAACAACTACATACTGTATATAGCAGTTTTTTTTTACAAATGCTTTACTAGAAAAAAAAGAAAAATACCTTTATTGGCACAGGCCATCCACTGAATTGGGCCTTTATCATAGTTGTGTTGACCAACAGAGAATGTAAATACACGGACCTAAAGAATCAAGAAATTCAAGATTTTATAATCGCCTTTTAACAAAATAATAAAAGAAATGACAGCCAATGGTCAGTCTAATCAATACAAACTGTTCAAAAACTGCAACATGATACATTAAATATAAATTAATGTTAAGTCTATGATTCAATGTCTTTATATTTGTCATGTTATAATTGCCACCCCAGGGTGTGCATTGCTGTGAATAATAACACTTTACTACTATCATTGCACCATATTCCTAGACTGTACACAAAGCCCTTTACATGCCATGCTGTGTACACTCACTTAATCCTGGGGAAAACAATTACACAATATATGCAAACAATTAAACAATATATGCAACACCTGCATATAAGGTATGCAGCAATTTTAACATACTGTAAGTGGAAAAAGTGATTGTATAGGATGAATCTCCTTGGTTACAGCACACAATCAATGTCCTCACATCCACAGCCACAGAAAGGTTGTCAAGCCTGCTCATCATTCACCCATAATTAATATCCCTTTTCAAAATGGGCATATGTCCAAAGAAATAATATTGCTAAAGGGGGTATAGAAATAAGCTAAACAAAATACATTTGCTGGAAAGTGTTTTATAATATTTTTAAGAAGTACATATAATATTAAAAAAGAAACAAAGGAAGCACACTATATATTTTTTTTGTTTTAAGCTTTGTCATTAAGGGGCCACAAATGACATATGATGTCTTTGATATCAGAAAAAAAGGTTGCTTTGGTACATATTGATCATGGGCTGAGCCAAGTAAATGATTGGCTCAGCTGGAGTGATGTCCATTACATCACCCCACTATGCTGTACATAATCTGATTGTGGGGTCTCACAACTTGAATTAAAGCTGTAACACTGCTTCAAATATAGTACTTGTTATGTATTCAAAGCATCCAATATATATATATATATATATATATATATATATATATATATATATATATATATATATATACACACAAGAAACCGGTGGGAACCCTTTTCCACCAGAAGGTGGTACAGATTGTATAATGTCTAAACATAGTCACACACAGAATTAATTGGAGTAGTTTCCCCTCAAAGAACTGCCTTTGGGGAAACCACTAATAATAATAATAATAATAATAATAATAATAATAATAATAATAATAATAATAATAATAATAATAATATACAGTAATTTGTCACATATCCGGCTGTGGTGGGAACAGAGTTTGGGCGGGTATGTAAACAGTCGGATGAATGAAATTTTAAATACCATTATACACAGCTGTAACAATTACTATATTCACACAAGTACTGTTTTGAGATTCTCTAGCTACAATACCTTCTTTTCTGGGTTGTATTTCTCAAAGATCTCCTGAGCTCGCTCTTCCCCTCCGTCAGTGAACAGCATGATGATCTTGTTGCAGTTGGCTCGAGAGACATTAAACTGGAAAGGACGGAAGTGTAAAAACCTTAAAAAGAAAACCCTTGCAAGAAACTATATATTATGGCTCGACTGGATATCAGTCACATTTGAACATTATCTCTGTGTTTAATCTTAGATGGTATAGTGCAGTGGTACTCAAAGTAATTTTGGCACGGGCATAAAGTGATCTTACTTTGCTGTTTGCGGGCAAGCCGACTATTGCATAGGTTATTATCTTAAACACTGCCTTCCCGCGACAATATACAATGTGTTTCTCTCTCTCTCTCTCTCTCTCTCTCTCTCTCTCTCTCTCTCTCTCTCTCTCTCTCTCTCTCTCTCTCTCTCTCTCTCTATATATCTATATATATATATATATATATATATATATATATATATGAGACAGGGGAGATATCTTGACTCACTCTGATAAAGCCAAGTCTCAGGCAGTAATTGTGCGTGCTGCGCTTATTCTTTAAATAACACCGTGTAACAAATATATATATTTTTTTGTTCCTGGGTAGTAAGTGTTATTTCCTAATTGCTTATGCCTCAACAGTATAGAAAATGGCTATTATTCCCCACAAACTTTGCTTTTGTGACCAGGACAGTGATATTTAAAAATATCACTATTTCCAATGGGAAAACGGGCAAATGTGTGTCTTTTTGTTCACATAAAGTCAGAAAAAAACAACATATGAATCCAAATTAACATGTATTTATACTAAAGTAATACAAAAATGACTACAAAAGATTTAGAAGTGAGTAGTTTTTCAGATTTACGATTATATTGTAAATACAGTATAATCGTAAATCTCGAAAAACTACTCACTTCTAAATCTTTTGTAGTCATTTTTGTACTACTTTAGTATAAATACATGTTAATTTGGATTCATAGTGTAATTTACATAAAATACACAATGCAAATATTTTTGAATCGCAGGTTAACCGCAGATAACCGCGAATAAACACTAAAATAAAATTTTAAAAAAAGTGTAGCTAGCGTCTCGCTTTGTTTCAATTTGGCAGATTTGTCAACACTACTCTGTTTTAAAGATCGCTCATCTCCAATACAATTATTCAGAGAAAGTGGATTCGTAACTAAATCTACTATGGTGTTTCCCTTGTCTGGTGAAATAAAAAAAAAAATATCGGAGATAGAAAATTTAATTCTAAACACTCAAATGTATTATTTTTCTCAGTAACAGTCGGCAAATTAACCCCCCCGCCTCTGCTCACAAATGATTGGACAGCTGCCAGGTCTTTCATTTTCCCGTTGGCTAATCACTCGCCTTCAACTTTCATGCAGCATACCGTGAATGGCCTCTGCTTGCTTATGATTGGACAGCTGCGTAAAACTTGCCAAATATTTTCCCACGTCATGACCCGCCAGAAATGTGTTCATGACCCATAATTTAAGAACATCTGCCGTGGGCACGATGGCCTGGCTTCGCGGGCACGAATTTGCCCGCAGGCACCACTTTGAGGACCACTGGTATAGAGGATGCAAACTGAATAGCTGAACAGACAGAGCACGTCAGGTTAAGAAAGGGTTAAATGTCTTTAGGCAATCTGTTTTTATAGAGGAATCCATAGAAGACAGTTGCTGACCCTGTATCACCTCGTCAAAACAGAAATGCAATTAATGAAATAATATTGTTTTCCAGCAGGTGGCACTTTTTACAATCATGCATGATGTATACTCTGGAATAGTTTTGCTTGTTTTTTGTATAAACAAACAGTAGTTGTTTTTGAGTTTGACTGAATTGATTTGCTATAATTAATAGATCAATAAAAAAAACACACACAATTGTTGACAGTGCCACTTAAGCCAACTTAATGCCTTGTATTTCTGAGATCTTGAAAACAATAGCTGATCTTTTTTATTACCAGTGAGTATATGAACACATCTGTTAAGATTTCAGTGGTAACATGGCGATGACATGGAACCACAGTGGCTCTCAAAAGTATTCATCCCCTTGGCCTTTTCCACATTTTATTGTGTTACAACATGGAATCAAAATGGATTTAATTAGGCGTTTTTGCCACTGATCAACACAAAAAAGTCAGTAACGTCAAATTGAAAAATAAAATCTACAAATTGTTCTAAATTAATTACAAATATAAAACAGAAAATAATTGATTGCATAAGTATTCACCCCCTTTGCTATGACACACCTAAATAAGCTCTGGTGCAACCAATTGTCTTTAGAAGTCACATAATTAGTTGAATGTAGTCCACTTGTGCGCAATTAAGGTGTTTCACATGATTTCAGGTTAAATATACCTGTCTCTGGGAGGTCCCACAGTTGGTTAGTACACTTCCTAACAAAAACTACATCATGAAGACAAAGGAACATTCAAAGCAAATCTGGAACAAGGTTCTTCAAAAGCACCAAAATCAGGGGTAGGACATAAGAACATTTCCAAGGCACTGAATATCCCCTGGAGCACAGTAAAGTCCATTGTTAAGAAATGGAGAGAATATGGCACAACTGTGAATCTGTCTAGCACAGGCCGTCCTCAAAAACTGAGTATCCGGGCAAGAAGGGCACTAGTCAGGGAGGCCACCAAGAGGCCTATGGCAAATCTAAAGGAGTTACAGTCTTTCACGGCTGAGCTGGGAGACACTGTGTATTTGGCAACAACAGCCCGGGTGCTTCACAAAACTGGCCTTTATGGGAGAGTGGCAAAAAGAGAGCCATTGTTGAAAAAAACTCACATCAAATCTCGGCTAGAGTTTGCCAGAAGGCATGTGGGAGACTCTGAGACCAAGTGGAAGAAGATTCTATGGTCTGATGAGACCAAAATAGAGCTTTTTGGCCTAAACGGTAAGAGCTATGTTTGGCGCAAGCCTAACACCCCACATCATCCCTACTGTAAATCATGGTGGTGGTAGCATCATCTTATGGGATGCTTCTCTGCATCAAGGCCTGGAAAGCTTGTGAAGATAGAGGGCAAAATGGATGCAGCAAAGTACAGAGAAATCCTGCAGGAAAACCTGCAGAAATCTGAGACATGGGAGAAGATTCATCTTCCAGCAGGACAATGATGCCAAACATACAGCCAAAGCCACACTGGAGTGGCTTAAAAACAAAAAGGTCAATGTCCTGGAGTGGCTCAGTCAAAGAACGGACCTCAATCCAATTGAGAATATGTGGAAAGAGTTGAAAATTGCTATTCACCAAAGGTCCCCATCCAACTTGATGGAGTTTGAGCAATTTTGCAAAGACAAATGGGCAAAAATTGTAGTGTCCAGATGTGCAAAGCTGGTAGAGACTTAACCAAATAGACTCATGGCTGTAATTGCTGCCAAAGGTGCCTCTACCAAATATTGACTCAAGGGGGTGAATACTTATGAAATCAATTATTTTCTGTTTTGTATTTGTAATTAATTTAGAACAATTTGTAGATTTTATTTTTCACTTTGACATTATGGACTTTTTTTGTGTTGATCAGTGGCAAAAATTCCTAATTAAATCCATTTTGATTCCATGTTGTAACACAATAAAATGTGTAAAAGTCCAAGGGGGTGAATACTTTTGAGAGCCACTGTATATGGCATGCTTAAAATAATGATCACAAAATAGGTGTTTAACTTAAGCTTCTTTAACTTAAAAAAAAAAAAAAAAAAAAATATATATATATATATATATATATATATATATATATATATATATATATATATATATATATATATATATATATATATATATGCTGCCCTAAAAATGAGTACATTTATTTCTGGCATTCATTTCAAGAAAGCTCCCAATGGGAAATGTCAAGCGACCACTAAAGCAACCCTGTAACACTTACATTTGACAGCTGTTCAAAGGCAAAGCTGAAGCCCTTTTTGTAATCTGTGATTCCCTTTGCTAAGATTTTATGAACTGCATCTTTCAGCACCTTCTTATTGCGGACGTTGGCTTGAACAAGATGGGTGAAGCAACTGACATTCTTGGCATCGTTGTTGAACTAAAACAGAGAAAAAACAAAGAGAATGTGTTTCAGTACTGTGTCTACAGCTTGAGTCATATGGGTTCATTGGAATCAGAAACACCAGCTACCGGGCTCTTAAACCTTACAGTCTATTGAAATCAGAGAGCTTTTTTTTTTTTTTAAACATATCCCAAGTGATTTAAGGTGGACTATTAACAATTTCTTATCTCTACAAGGTCCATTTCTTCTTGTCACAAACATGTTTCCCCTCAAAGTGTGCTGATTAATTAGATGTGTGTGTGGCGCATCAGCATGTCTGTACAGTGTTTTCTGTCCTATCTTTGATCAATCTCTGCACGTTTTAAACTCCTAATGAGCTGGCAAACTAATGGGCAGGTGCTGGCGGCCTGGAGAACAGCCTAATACAGGCCTGCCATCTATATTCAGACTGGGTGTTAAGAACTATAATACCTGATGAAAGAGAATGCTGGTAATGCATTAGCAAATACAAAGTAGTGCTTCAGGTCATTATTTTCAATTCATATTATTTGGTCCCTATACACACCATAGTTTCTGCAGCTAATTTATGCATAAATTCAATAGGTAATCATATGTTAGGTAATATATAATTGACACCTGGAATGAAGTGTGTGTGTGTTTTACAACTGTAGTTAAGGTGCCAGAAAGTAGAAACAGCTGCTCTCCAGTACATGCAAACATTCACTGACATTCAATCTGGCAGCTGACTGTCAAAATAAGATCTTCAGAGGCAGAATAAAACACAATAAAATAAAAAATCACTGTATCAAGAATCTTTTATATCTGCCAACTAGTCCTGGGAATGTGTTATAGACTTGCCTGGGAATGTGCAATGGACTTGTCCCAGCCCTATGAATATGTTTTCCTCAACAATAAATGTCAATAGCAATGTTTATTGCTATTTTAAAGTATATGGTTTTGGGTTCTGGAGCTCTAATACTGTTATTAGCATTTGTCTCTATATTTGCCTTTACCTGATGTTAAGCTTGTCTAGAGAATCCAGGACTGAACAACCTTCTTAAATGCCATTTAAACCATGTGACAATGTGACCTTTCAGCTCTGCCAGTCCCACCTGCTCTCTCTGTCTGTTAATATGTTGAGTAGGTGGAGCTGGCAGCGTTGACAGATCACATGATTTGGATGGAATTAAAAAGGATGCTCAGACCCGGCACTTAGGATTCTCCAGACAAGTAAAAGATGAAAAGCAGATTCAGGGGGGAAAAAAAAAAAAAAAGCTAAAAACTTTTTATTCAAGATACAGTACCTCTTATAACGATTGCAAACATCATGAAATAGGAAGATACAAAACACATGACTTGCTCTTTAAATTGTGTGCCAATCATTCAACTCTTATCCAATAAGTGGCAAGTAGCATTGGTATTTCATAGACAGTTATGCTACTGGATTTTCCATGCATCACAAGCTACGCAGCTTTGCGACCTAGTTTTGATCCCTATATTAAAATGAGCAGCATTACAATGGAGCTGATTAGATTAGACCTTGTATGAAACTAAATCCAGCTTTACCAGTTTCCCTTTATATACAAGGGTACAGTAATAGGATCATGGTGTTAACCTCCAGGGGAACTCAGTCAAATTCTGTGTACTCTTCCAAGCATATAGGCTAAATTAGAAGCACAGTTGGATTATACCTTTATTGTAGAAATGTCCATATTTTTATCTGTGAGGGAAGTAACAAGAGAACTACAGTCATATTTGTATGTTTGTATCAAAACAGAGATGAATGCCAAACAGGTTAATACAGCAATAAATCAAAATATTAGCATGTATTACTGCAGTTTACTATTCAGATACTACAATAAAATAACTTCAATGGGACTATCTGTCCCAATCCTAGAAGTCATTCACATCTTTCACTTTGCTTATTAATTACACCCACTTTCATTTTGTAGGTAGGACAAAACACTGTTTTAAAATTCTATTTCAGTGATATGCTTAACTGGGAGCAATCACTGACTGTTAATTACACCGTACAATCGATCTGAAAAAATGAACAGCAAGCAGCAGTGAATCAGAAAAAAAAAAGAAAAACTGAAAAAGTGACATGTTTTGTAGTGAGTAAAACTGTCAGCTCCTTGGATGAAAGGAAAATGAACCTCCAACCAGATTTTAAATCACTCAATAAGGAACTTTATTGCCACTGATTGGTACAGATGAGGTCAAATGAAGCTTGGAAATGCAGCTTGTATTATTGTGAAAGGGAATCACTACCCTAGCAGCACCTTTTTAAACAGAATACATAGCACTATATTAGAATACTTCAACTATATTGCTTAATATTTGTTATGCAAAGCGTTTTAATATGCTGGAGGTTTTGCAATTGTTTTGTCTGGACTTACTGCTGGAGTGTCTATTAGAAACTGTTTCTCTAATGGGCATAGAACAGTGAATGGAACAGGTAAGGCTGTTTAAGTCTCAGTGGCACTAATCCATATATATTTTTGGAAGTTTAAAGTAGAGAAAAAAATGTGTGGGAGAAATAAGAAAAAAGTATTGTACTGTATGTTTCTTTTTACTTTTGGAAAGTGCCAGAAAGTACTTCTTTCCTTTATAACTTGAAAGAATGAGATTGCATGGTATGCTCGTCTCTGGATAAACCAGGGTTGCTATCTATTTTTACTGTTTGGAGCTCAATCAAGATGTTCAGCTAAACATTAATTATACTGTTTATAACAGTCAGATGGATTATATGGTTCCATGCATGTCGTCAATATTACACACATAAACCTGCACTGAATTTAATTATATACATTCCAAATGCCAGACTATGCCTGAGGGTTTTAGCAAAGATAGAGCTCCTCGGAACAATTTGGGATTTGAATTGCCTTTGAATAATTTAGGGTCAAAGAAGACACAACACTGAAGAGAAATGGTTTACCTCCATTTTCCTTTTGTGTTTTTAATTATTATGTTTCTCACAGACCAGTGTGCCCAGAGCAACCGTGTTCTCTGTATAAGCCTACTGCTGTAGGCAAAGACATATATATATTTTGTTTAATGGAAAGGCAGTCAGGAGCAACTGCTGTTTTTCTGCACAGTAAAATTAATCGGTTAAAAAAAGGAAAAATAAGCCATAGTGGTATCACATTGACTTCCCCCCAAAACCCACAGCCTACCCAGCAATCATAAATATATTAAACACTCTGTGTCCACATTGGAGAACATGTCCCTAAATCATAGCTTGCTGTGATTAAATTGTTGCTGCTATCATCTGCTGCTAACTGCTATCAAGGAATATAACAGGATTAGAAAAGGCAGCAGAAGCACTACTCACTCGTTTACCCTCTCCAGACAGCAGGGTCCATTTTTATTCACTCTCCATTTTTCAATAAGCCTAGCCAGAATTCTCCCTAACCACTTACTTGTTGTGGCTCTAATGTCACCATCCTTTTTTTTTTTTTTTTTTTTTTTTTAAATCAATATAAACCTATTAGTGCAAAATTAAAATACATATATTAAGAAGGCCAGAATAATTTAGTAATGGATTTTAAAACATTATCCATCATAATTTGTGACTTTTCATTCTTCACCTCCTAGAATACTTTATTTAAATAGTATACATGATGCATACAGCATGTAAAAAAAATAAATAAATAACGTGACAGACGAATGCATGATGAATGATGAGAGGGTTATTTGTTGCCTGTTCATAACCTTGCTCAGCAAATATCTTGGTGTCCCTGAATAGATAATCTCACCCGTCTTCAAACACATGTAAAAGATTTTAATAAGAAAGCTATCTGTGAGGGTCTGGAATCAACTCCCCAGTAATGTTGTTGAAGCTGACACCCTGGGATCCTTCAAGAAGCTGCTTGATGAGATTTTGGGATCAATAAGCTACTAACAACCAAACGAGCAAGATGGGCCGAATGGCCTCCTCTCGTTTGTAAACTTTCTTATGTTCTTATGTTATTATGTTCTTATCTCATGTAGTGGAACCCTAAATGTAACACATAATTTTAGCAATATACAATGACTGGGAGTGAGGCGTTTGCTTCCTATTTTACCCCAACCAGACCCCTTGGTTACTAAATGTTTAGGTATAACTTAATATTTAAATGTCATCCAGATAGCCCCCATTGCCTACTAATTCAGAACAACAGGGTGGGCCATTTTTTTTTCATTCTCCAAAATAAATGGGTTTCGATGGCCTCCAGTCCCAATATTTTAAATATATTTCATGAGGGTAAAACTATGTATTCAGAGATACTAAGGTATGTAGTAAACAGGAATTAACAACAATTAAACCTACTTTGAACTGGATGTGTGCCATTACAAATGTGGAGACCACTGGCCATCATCCACAACTTAATACTTACAAGTGGTTTCACATACCTGGATTACCACTAAGGGTTTTCCAAATCTATCATTAAATACAGCTTTCAGATTTCACACATGGTAAGAATAAAATGTTCTATATATGAAGGAACGCATACTTAAATAAATGTATATGGGACTTCAATAAAGTCTAAACTATTTTATTTAGTTTAGCCAACTATATGATCAAATGTATAACAGTTTGTAGTTTTGGTATATTATGCATGCAGTTGTCTCAACTAAGTAAATTCTAGATGTAGCTGTATTAAACAGAGGAGAAACATTTTTACTCTGTATTTGCTCTGTGTTTCTTCTATGCTCCACTGTTGAACCCCTACCCAGTATGGAGCTTTATTCCAATACAATCTTAGCCCCAATTCCAGGTACTACATGAACAGTGTCATTAGTGGATGTTCGATTGGTATCACTTAAAGTTCCAACTGGAGTTTATTGGAACAAACTGAAATTTGCAGCAGGCTTCTCAAAGAAATACAGAGATATATCAAATGATGGATGGAGTGTTTCTGGCTGCCATGGATTTCAGGACACGAGTTAAGAATGCAATTCCAATTCAGTTCAAAAGATAGAACACTTGTGATTTCACTAAACTAATGCTTTCAAGTGCAGAGCTCAACAGACCCATATTTCATTCTATTTCTTATCTACAGTACCTGTATCCCCAACCCAGAACAAGTCCCACTTTACTTGCAATGCATTACCAGATTGAAGAATTTTACCAATAGACTTAATGTGAGTCACATGTACTTAACAACACGTTAAACATGAAGCTTTATTACTCGATTTTAATCTCCTTGTGACAAGGACAGAATGAATCAGAGCTGTAAATCTCCCTCCCTCCCTGTGAGGGCGCTGCGCTCAAAGATAGGGGCGCTCCTGACCGGAAGTGCTGACATCTTCTGTTACTTCAATTGTATTTCCAAGTTAAATCCAAGTTGGTCAACCTGTAGTATATTTAATGTTCCTGCTACAATTACATACAGTTTCTGTACTTACCTAATCAATCTTAAATAATATTTCAGGTGTACTAGTTTCTTTATTATTTGTATTGGATTCATTATCTTCATAGATCAAAGATTGTCTCCTTTTGGTTGCTGACTTAACCAGTGCTGAATGCAAACTGAAGGCATGGTTAGTGCCATAAAACATACTTACAGAAACTACATTCACATAGTCGTCATCAGAAAGTGTTTCCAACATCTCAGAGACCGACGTCCGGATCAACTTGAGAGTCAGGCCAGAAACACTTCCACTCCTGGTAATAAATCAAAACAGTATTCCAATTTCAATGAACCTTTACAATATCAAGCAACTTATTAAATCTGCCATCTTGATGCTTTTGTTGGAAAAATATCATAACAACAACAAAATAACAACCTTGTGCCCATTAATGTGCATATGAACATTCTATATGAATGACAAATAAAGGCATATGTAATGAGAGGACTGCCATTACGGTATACCGTGATAAAAGCATAGTAATGTGCAGTAACTTGTCATCACACAGCCAAATGAATGTGACAATTTTAACTTTTAAATGAGTCCAGGTAGTCCAGGGATGATTTCCAGAAGGAAATTGTAAAATACATGTGTAAATACACTTTACCGTTCTTGTATATGAAGCACAGTGGCTTTGATCACATAGACTTTAAAAGAATGTTTTGAGAACAGTACCAGGATAAGATATGCTATAGATACTTTTTAAAAATAAATGTAGTGGTCGCCAATTGATTTTACTCTGTTTTTTCTCCCAATCTGAAATATCCATTTGTGTTTTAGGCTCAGCTTGCTGCTACCACCCCAGCACTGACTCAGGAGCGACAAAGACAAACACACGCTGTCCTCTGAAGCGTGCGCCATCAGCCGACTGCTTCTTTTAGCTCTGCAGGTCCGCCATGCAGCCAGCTATAGATAGACTTAATGAATCCCACATACAGTACCAGCCGCAGAGTTGAGATATATACCCTGAACTGTGAATTAAAGTTTCATGACAACTAAAATAAATGAACCAACACTAAAACTGAAACAGGGACGGTTTAAAAATAACGTGATAAAAACAGATCGAACAATTGCTTTACGTTTGACAGTTTATGAATTAAAAAGACTGAACTAGCTGTGAAAAGTTAACTGGGGAGAAGAAACTGACTTTCATTTTTATTGTCTCCATTTAGCCCTGGCCTTGTTACAGCACAATTTACAGCAGGAACACTTAATCAGTATTCTAGAATGCAGCCACTGTCAAACCCCCAATGAATGATACTGCCACTGTCCTTTTTTGGCAGGTTATCTCGTACAGAGCCCTGCGGTGCACCACTAGAAGTCAAATTTCCAAGGGTAAAAAGTGCATAAGCATCAGGCAGAGGTTTTGTCTTTTTTAAAACTTGTAAAAGCTACGGTGTGACAACGTAAGGTAAATCTGTCAGATGTGGCCGAGTAAGCATGAGAAAGATGGTGGTCGGCCACTAAAACAATTACAAACGGAATAGGGTCACTTAGTCTTAATTGAGACATTCAGTCACTGAAGCAGAAAGGGTTACTGAGGTGGGCACTGTCAAATTGATTGCCTGGAAATGACAGCCAGATCTCAGACAAGAACTAGCAGCAGATGTAAATATTATATTGATGGATTTTGTTGAAAATCACACTATACGATACAGTGAGTAAATAAAACAAAAATGGTACGGAAATAAACATTATTTAGACAGTTACCCTATAGTTTAATATCCATAGTCCTATACAGTAATATTAACCGTATAATTAATTTTATAAGTAATCATATTTGATTTTTCTTGTTTTATCTTTTAGTGGTCAATCGCTTACCATTAGCTGCAGTCTTTGGTGCTGGTATAAATGTTGAATTTTAGTATGTGTGATCTGAATAATATTTTTTCATTATCATCGTTGTGCGCTTTTAGCTATTCTGCTGGTAGTGTGTAGTCAATTCAGTTTAGCTGATATTGTAATAAGTAAGGATTCCTTGCTGAAAATCTGCTAGTTGCTAGGTTGTTATCTGGGGTTGACAGGTGGGACCTTTATAAACAAGATGCCCTGTGTCCACTGGATTTTTGCATTCTACCAGCCTCTTACTCCTGAGCTAATTGGAACTGCAAACCATAGGGGGCATGCAAGAGATTCTGTCTGCAATGTTTTAGTGTAGACTGTTATAAACACCCCCACACACACACACACACACACACACACACACACACACACACACACACAAGCACACACACGTCCTTATTTTAATTAAGGTGCACAAATCGTTAAAATACTCACACATCCACCAGAATCAGCATGTCTTTAGGTGAGGCAGCTCCCTGAATGTACCTGCAATTACATAAATAACAGATTTGTTGACTGGATTTTTGGTAGGTTTTTTTTGTAAACCAATAGTTCTTTGTCTCGCTCGTTCTCTCTAAATTAAAGGCCTTGATAATGCTGCCCCTTTATATTTACAAACTTAAGAATGCTGAAATAATGCCAACTACAAAGATATTTTACGACTAATTGTACTGGTTTATTTCATATTGCTTCTTTATATATCTTTTTATTACTATTATTATTATTTAAATACCATTTGCTCATAACGACACAGTACCATTATAAAAAGCTTCAGGGTAAGCTTACATATCTTAAGTGCAAAGCGTGCATTTTTTAATAAATATAAATTCATAAATATATTTTGTACTACTGACCTTTATGGCTAATTATATTTATGGCTTATTGCAATATCTTTAGTTGTGCATCAGTATCACTAACTAGGTCACATTGAAATCTAACCCTTTATTATTTTTAGCATGCTTTTTAAAGCAGGTATAAACTGAGCCTGTTTTAAATGCAATATATTTGGCCATGATTTCACAAATTCAGCTTCCCCTTCCAAAGAACACTTTTGATCACTCACCATGGTCGCCGGCGAACATCGTACAGGTCAATCTTGTTAGGTGTTTTTGAAGAATCCATCCATGGAGAGGCTAAAACAAATATATAAATGAAGTCCAGTTTAATTGGGGAACATACTGGTATTTTTAAACAAGTAAGAACATGAAATCAGTTGTATCCCTGCAAGAGTAAACCAGTTTAAAAAAAGATGAAATGCATTGCTCATGTGGATTGTTACAAATGTGCATGATAATCTAAATGAAATAGAAATGCACCCCTACATATTCAGCATGTTTTCTCAAACTGTTTTTATGGTGGCTTCAGATACAGCCCTTCACACTATAGCATGTACTTAAAAAGTGGAATGACCTTGTAAAAAAAACAGGGTTGATTTTATGCTTTCTTTTGTTTTGCACAGAACACACAGAAATATCCTGCACAAAGGTATAGCTTAATAAGCCAAAGGGTTGTGTACAGCACCAGTTGAAGACGGATGAGTCTAGAGACTGCACCCATGACCTTTTACGAGGGACTGATGAGATAAACACATATTAAGTTAGATTTAGAATTGTCACACAGTGTATATTGCTTACATGTGTATTTTCCTTATGGCATTCTAGGTGTACATACTAGCATTGTTTTTTGTTTCACTAAGAGATTAAAGACACTTTATAAACTTTGCGTTCTTTCTCTTACTCACATACTGTACTCAAAGCTATATGTTTAGTATAAAGGTCACAATATATTAAGGAAGCTTGAATGTAGGTTAATAACAAAGTCTCCTGGAGACACAAGATCAAGTTTTTTAATGATGATCCAGGGGCTGCTTTTATCATCTATTCTCATGTTTTTTTTTTTTTTGTTTGCACCACACCAACCACAGGCACTGCATAACTCTAACCCCAAATTAGGAAATTCTGCTGATTCACAAGGAATTGTATGTTATCTTAAGTTATAAAACAGCATGCAGAGATGCTGTTCTCTGACTGGTCAATCACACGCTCCATCCATTGAAAAAATTCACAATATCACCCACAGCCATTGTGATATTTCAGCACCCTGTATTACCATACTTCTTAATCACATTAAGCTTCTATTCTTTACCAGTAACTTAGGTTGGCAGCACTATAAAGAATGTCTTTGGAGCAGCATGATGTTTGTACAGTATACAGCAGAGGTCTCCAACCCTGGTCCTGGAGGGCCAGTCTCTCTCATGGTTTTTATTCCAACTGTAACCTATATTACTTAATTGGACCAATTAAGTAATGTACTTTAGTGCACAGTTAGAACAAAAACCAGGAGGGACACAGGCCCTCCAGGACCAGGGTTGAAGACCCCTGGTGTACATCATCAATATAATGAGCTATATCATGCATAATGGATTAGGAAGTATGATGCAACTGAGACAATGTTGAGTCTGGAGATGGGTCTGCAGACAGCCACTAAGGCCACTGACAAGGCTTTGCCAGACATGCAGTCTCAAAGGAGAGCTTTAGTTTCATTATTCTGCTGTACCACCCCTTAAAGACAATCGTTACAGTGCACAGTACTATACATGCTGCAATAACTGCATTACTGTAAGTATGTTACTGTACCACAGACAGTTGAATCTTTAAAGTCACAGTGCCAGCTAAATGAAACAAACAGATTCACAACCTATGCTGTTTTAATTTATTTGTATTTTTATTTCCTAAACTTCTTTTCAGGCTATCTGCCTTACTGTGCCTCTTACATGCACAGCCCCAGCCTACCTCATCATGTCAGAACTCATCACATTTCTGTCAGCATTTCCTGTTCCAGAAACTGTAATAAGCAATACGCCATTTCAAACCCCACTGCCAAGTACTGACACATGCTGTGATAGCTGATGCATGAATAGCATTAGGATGAGCTCTGCACAGGAATACCTCTGTCATACCATCACTGAAGATAATTAATCAAACCACTATAATTAAAATCAGGAAATTAACCACCATAAGTACTAATCTTCCAAAAAACTAAAACAAAACCTCTACTGGCACATTTTTTATTTGTTTTATTTAGTACCTCGCCAGTTATTTAAATTTAGAATGTCCAATTATTTTTAGGCTCAGCTCACCACTACCACCCACGCGCTGACTCGTGAGGGGCGAAGTTGAACACACACTGTCCTCCACGGCGTGTGCCATCAGCCGCTCATTTCTTTACCCACTGCAGGCTCACTATGCAGCCACCTCAGAGCTACAGTGTCGGAGGACCACAGCAGTCACTGGTGTGCGCTGAGCAGAGAACACTCTGGCCAACCTAAGCCGCTCCCCCCCCCCCCAACCCAGATGGCACTCGGCCAATTGTGCGCCACCCCCTGGGAGCTCCCATCCACGGTCGGCAATGGAATAGCCTGGACTCGAACTGGGATGTCCAGGCGATGGAGTGCATCCTGCACTCCACGCGGAGCGCCTTTACCGTATGGGCAACTCGGGAGCCCCTACTATCGGCACATTTTAAGGTTAATATTGATATCTTGGCATGGCTAGAATTAATTACAGTGGAATAATGAAGTTCAAATCGACAGGCAGCAATTTCACTTTTTGTTTAATTAAAAAAATGTAATTAATTAAATATATTTTCCAATAAGATTTAATCTTTTAAGATTCCAAAACGCATTGAAAACAGATGTTACATTTAAAACATTAAGATAACATTAGGCAATGGCAGACAGCTAATGATTCTCAGTTATGCAGTATTCACAATGGACGCGAGCAAATAATTTAGAAGTCACTGCAGTCAAATAGGAGTATCCACACCAGACGCGAGCGTCGCTGGTTCTCATTTTTTCATGAATGAAACTGACCAATCGGAAGAAAGGTTAACAAACGCCTCAAAACAAGTTAATCATGGGCGACGAAAAGTTAAATTATGAGGTGCAGCAGTATCCATTATTATGATAGCAAATTGAATGACTACAAAGGCATACAGAAGAAAGACAATGCCTGGGTGGCTTGCAGGTGGTCCATTGAGCAGCACCAAGACAGTTTCTTCCCGATTATGCAAGTTGCATAAAAATAAGTTTATTAATAAGGAAAAATAAACAGGGACCATACATGCAGCCTACATATCCAGCATCTAAGTGAAAACTGCACTTTTGCTGGCTTTTAAAAACGACACAGAAAAGGTCCCGCATTCACACAACGTGTGACCTCATTTTAAGCTATGACTTTTTTTGGTTTGTTTGCTTGTTTGTTTTTTTTTATGATATATAAAGTTCTGTTCACTAAATTGTTCTGTGCCACAAATCTGTGACAAGAATGTCTTTTACATACGCATAAAGTGAACATATACATAAAGAGATTCACCAAACAAACCAAAATATTATCGAGGTCCTACAATTCCATATGTTGTAAAACAAAGCCAGCAACACGTTTGTATTCTATGTGACACATCCCAACATTACCAAGCTCATACATAAGTATGAAAACTATGAGCCATATTTATAAAGCTTTTTCTGTTAAGTTCACAGGACTGTTTTAAAAGGAAAAACGAAATAAAAATTAAAAACTAATACAAGGGAAGTGGTGACCTGTGCATAATAACACAGATAACAATAATAATAATGCCCTTTAAAATACTTAAAGTTAATAAACAAAAAGGATCAAAGAAGGAATTTGTAAAGAAACACAACTGAGATTGCAGTAAGTTGTTGTGACAGGCTGGCGAGTGGATAGAGGCCCAGTGACAGACTGCAGTTCAAAAAAATAATACTTTTATTATAAATAAACACAAAATAAAAGAGCAAAAGGGTGAAAACAAAGATATTTAAACACAAATAACAAAACACAAAAGCAAAACTACAAAAATAAAGCTTTCCAGGCTAGGCGATGCCTTCACTGGATTAGAAAATTCAAAAAAACCCCAAACCAAAAACAGCAAGCACAACCACCTGCTTGCTTCCTCAGCTCCCTTCTCCCCCTAATGGGAAGCTGAGGCCTCCTTTTGTCAGGTGGCTGGGTGCTGATTGATGGTTAATTACTCCAATCAACCCCAGCCACCTGAACACAATAAACCCAGGCAGGTAGGGGAATTTAACCCCATCCCTGCCAATCTATATAGGGCAGAGCTCTGCTCTGCCACACACCTCCCCGCAGGCTGCAATCGGCCAATCCCCCCCCCCCCCCCCCCAAGAGTCCGATTACGTCCCTTGGGTAGGCTGTTTCCGTGGGCGGAAGTGGGCGGGGTTGATGTCGGAGCCCCCAAGCCTTCTTTGGTTGAGGGGGCCCCGGACCTCCAAGGAAGTAAGGTGATGCTGTCATGGGACCTTGACACTCCAGCAGATGCAACGTTGGCGGGCAGGCATCACCCCTGGACAGTGTAGGCGTGGCCTCCTCGGACGGTGTGAGTCCCCCTAGCAGTGTCAGTCCCTCTGGTGGCGTCGGACCCTTTAGTGGCGCTGGACCCTCCGGGGACGGTGGCCCGGCTCCCTCTGGTGACAGAGGCTGGGACGGCGGCCCGGCTCCCTCTGGTGGCAGAGGCGAGGATGGCGGCCCGGCTCCCTCTGGTGGCAGAGGCGGGGATGGCGGCCCGGCTCCCTCTGGTGGCAGAGGCGGGGATGGCGGCCCGGCTCCCTCTGGTGGCAGAGGCGGGGAGGCGGCCCGGCTCCCTCTGGTGGCAGAGGCGGGGGTGGCGGCGGCCCGGGCCCCTCTGGTGGCAGTGGCAGAGGCGGGGACGGCGGCCCGGCTCCCTCTGGTGGCAGAGGCGGGGACGGCGGCCCGGCTCCCTCTGGTGGCAGAGGCGGGGACGGCGGCCCGGCTCCCTCTGGTGGCAGAGGCGGGGACGGCGGCCCGGCTCCCTCTGGAACAGCAGAAGAGGACTGTGGCCAATCCGGTGGCAGCAGTTCCAGCTCCTCCGGCGGCAACGGCTGCAGCCCCCCCACCACCGGTACCTGCCATAACGATCGGGTGTGCCTTTGCTGGGCTCCTCTCAGCAGCACATGTAGAGGTTGTTGTAGAGCATCAGCCTTCTCCCCTTCTAGATCCTGGGTCCATGGCTCCTCCCCTCTGGGCTCTGGGAGCAGCGGCTCCTCCCTCTCTGGCTCTGGGGACGGCGGCTCCTCCCTCTCTGGCTCTCGGGACGGCAGCTCCTCCCTCTCTGGCTCTCGGGACGGCAGCTCCTCCCTCTCTGGCTCTCGGGACGGCGGCTCCTCCCTCTCTGGCTCTGGGGACGGCGGCTCCTCCCTCTCTGGCTCTCCTCCCTCTCTGGCTCTGGGGATGGCAGCTCCTCCCTCTCTGGCTGTGGGGACAGCAGCTCCTCCCTCTCTGGCTCTGGGGACGGCAGCTCCTCCCTCTCTGGCTGTGGGGATGGCGGCTCCTCCCCCTCATACTGCGTTGGGCAGATAGCCACCGTGTGTCCATACGCCCCACAGCCGGGGCACAACTACGCAGAGAGGCTCTTCAAAAAAACCTCCCAGCTGTCATCCCTGACCTCCTCCTACTGTTGCGGTTTCTGTTACCACTTTCTGCTCTTCTTTTCCATTTCTTTTTTTTATTTTATTTATTTAAAAAAAAAAAAAAAAAAAAATTGTCCCAAAAATTCAAAAAAAAAGAAAAAACCCTGCAACCCTGCTCTGAGCCTCCTGGAGGCACTATATCCCTCTTCTGACACCAAGTGTGACAGGCTGGCAAGTGGATAGAGGCCCAGTGACAGACTAAAAATTATACTTTTATTATAAATAAACACAAAATAAAAGAGCACAAGGGTGAAAACAAAGATATTTAAACACAAATAACAAAACACAAAAGCAAAACTACAAAAATAAAGCTTTCCAGGCTAGGCGATGCCTTCACTGGATTAGAAAATTCAAAAAACCCCAAAACCAAAAACAGCAACCACAACCGCCTGCCCGCCTGCCCGCCTGCCCGCTTGCTTGCTTGCTTGCTTGCTTGCTTGCTTGCTCAGCTCCCTTCTCCCACTAATGGGAAGCTGAGGCCTCCTTTTATGTCAGGTGGCTGGGTGCTGATTGATCGTTAATTACTCCAATCAACCCCAGCCACCTGAACACAATAAACCCAGGCAGGTAGGGGAATTTAACCCCATCCCTGCCAATCTATATAGGGCAGAGCTCTGCTCTGCCACAGTTGTATATATAAATGTAGAACAAAAATATCAGTTCAACTATACTACTACTGTCCAGCTGTCTTCTGATAGCTGGAGATATACCAGATTACTGGCACCACGAAAAAGAAATAAAATAAAAATACTATGACTACAACTGTACAATTACTTGTAATAATAATGATAACAACAAAACAGTTGGATATATAGGGATGTTCAATAACTCTGATCTGAAGATTTTACCTTTAAAGTCCAACCTTTATTTTACAAGTTGCTGGATGTCAGGGTGGTAACCTTTTATCAAAACAAGACCTGCTTTGTAATGCAACAGCCCATCTCTAGTATGTCCAATAGGAATGCATGGGCAGGGTCATGTATTTATTGCCAGTCTTTTGGATCGTTTCCAAGTCTGGTGTGGACTGACATTCTGCGACTTCGCTCGCATGCTTCTGTCCAGTGTGGATGCAGCCTTACTTTACCTAAACCACTCTTAAGTATTAATTAGCAACAAAACAGGAAAGTAATTTACAAAAATGTAATGCATGTCACATGGCAATCGTGTAACTGCTTAATTGCTTCTTAATTGAGTAATTGACTAATTAAAAATGTGATTTGCCACGCTCATAAATGATTAACAAAAAACAGCACATATACACATGAAAACTAAAAGCTCAGCATGTGAACTGTAACCAAATGAGGGTTCATAAGATGTAATGAAAAGCTGATTTTTTTTAACTTAATTAGCTTCAGCAAAGATCATGGATGGTGAGTTGGGTGTTTATGGGAGAATAATACATGGCTTTTGACCACATGGATAAAATTAAGTAAAATGGAAATTTAACAGTAATGGTAGGTACTGCTAAAAAACATATGTGGCCACACAATGTTTTAGACTGAGAGAATCATGAAATATCACTGTGTACCAAATAAAATGGCAGTGTGTCAAACTGTACTGTCTCTGTCATGCAGAAACCTAAAAAAAGTCACAAGACTACAATATTTTATTCTATATTTATATACTCTTGTTTATAGTTAGACATTGTTAACAGACATAAGATAGTAATGATAATTGCCTGTAGTGGTCGCTTTTGGAATCACAATTCCTTAATGATTTATTCTGTTTTGGTGTAACCTGTTAGTCTGGTTCTTTGTCCTTTTCCAGGTCACTACTGTGACTTATTGTTTACTGGTGAGAGTGTTTAGCAATTGAGTACAATTAGATTTTTGACTGGGAAGAGTCCACACCTGCAAAAAAAATGTTTTACTTCAGAGAGAAAAAAACAAACCCTCAAATCAGGGTTCTAATGTTAGACGGACCTTAAACAAACCATTGTGGCTTCGTAAAGTATCAGACACCCATTACAGAACAAACCTGGGTAATACCGTGCCAAACCAGTTGCACTGCCGAACACCTGCCACAGCAACGTGGGATCTTCATCACGGTTCTTTTTAAAAACATCTTCCAATGCTGCAGTCCAGTTCAGTTCATTTAACACTATAGTTGCTGTAAAAGAAAATAAGGAATTTCATTGTAAACCAAGTTAGCAGTGTACAGTTTGTAACATTAGATAAATATATGTGTACAGGGTAAATGCATTTGTTTTAGGATACTGGTGCTGTACTGTACTGTACTAACCCGACAGCACTAAGCTCAAGTAGATATGTAGAAATCCTTGGGGTCATAAAATAATTTACTCCTGACAAATTTGTGATACCATATTTCATTTAAATTGTGAACTTCATTAAGCAGCACACAAACACACATTACAAGCTAGCCACTTAACAAATCTCTAAACAAAGACTAAATAAAAAGTTATGGGTCAAAATTCAGAGCATGACTACAGTTTAAGGTTTAATCCTGGTGTAACATGCGAGTTGCAGGTGTCTGTGCTGGTATGATATGTGTGTTTCAGTCTAGCTTGTAAGGTGCACTATAATAAACTCCCATCGGTGGATCATTAATTATACAACAACCAGTTCTCTTGGGAAGAACCATTACATGACTTTGAAAGTGTTTTGTTATGCAGAAAAGATTCCAACTGTAGAGCTCTTAAGACACTTAACATTCATTAATAACTGTAAGCTGTATGGTATTAATAAAAAGCTCGGTCTCAAGAATTACCTCACATTGTGTCACCTCGAGACTGTGATTCAAAAGAAAATTAGAAGCAACAAGGACAGCACATACAGTTTCAAAAGTGAGAAACGATGCATGCTAAAATATAAAACATAGCGTGGTGACGGTCCGAGCTTAACCCCACCCACAATCACATTATTCTTTCAAGAACACCAAGGTATTTAGAATGCAGGCAACAGCAACTTGCTAGTATTCCCAGGCATAAATATTTATTTTCGTCATGAATACTTCACTCAGACTGCAAATGAGAAACAGGTTGTACATACAAGGACTGAAATTCACAAGACAGGTCAACGACAGACCACCTAATACTACTGTTCTCTAAGGAAAGACACAGCATCAAATAATAATTAATTAACTATTCAATAACCGGTTACACCTGGAATCATTTTATACAAAAATAAACTATTATTTAGCATTCATTCTATTTACAATAAACATTCATATCATTTTCATGACACGTGTTTCTTCTCATTTATAGGTATTTGCTTAACCTGCATAAATGTACCGTCTTTGTTTACAATCACAACCGTTAAACTATTCTAGTGTTTACTCTTTATTATTATCATTGTTATTATTATTCTCTAGTCCCTAACCATTACAAGTAAAGACTGAACATCAGCATTATCCCTTCTCTTGGAAGAAGACTGATATGGCTATAACAACAAAATCTTTATTTCACATGTAGCTATGGCAAATTCACGAAGGGAAGCGCCCTAATCTAAATACAGCCGTACATCATCATATATCAAATACACTTTGCTGAACAACATGCACGATACATAATAAACTACTGCTCTATCAGCAGTAGAATAACTTGCTAATCAAAATTTAAAAATTATATTTATCAATTTAAATATGTAAGTAATATTTTTTTTAAAAAGTCTATAAAAAAAAGAAAAACAGTCACTCTTACCAGTCTCTACATTGTATTCGTATTATTTATTTTCATATAAAACTCTACAACTATTTCATTAGCTTTTAGTACGGTTTGCAAACCAATTTTCTGCTGGACCCAGTTAGGCAGAAAAGCACTAAAAAAGAAGGGGCTCTTCCGTATTCCTTTTATTATGCAGTTCAATTGACAATGCTAATGAATTCAAACTGGATTTCCTTCCTGCAACACTGCACACTAAATACTATCTGACAACAATTGAAGGAAGTCACCCAAGCTATATTAAATGACAAAAAAAACATGACAGGAACATGGGTGTGTGGTCTCTGCATGACAGCAATTACCAACAAACTCTGATACAGGAAATCTAAAAACAACAAACCTAATTAATGGTTATCAATACTAATGAAATGTTTCTAGTGTTCAACAGGGTACCAATTGATGCACTATATATCAAAAACTGAACTACTGAAGCACGCACATGTGACATGTCATGCTCCAATGCAACAGATGTAATTGTTAAGCTAACTAAAGGCATTTTCAAATGAAAAAAACTAATTTATGGTGCAGTACTTTCAAAACAAATTTTCACAGTGAAAATATATGTTAGAATGTTCAGACATGCTCCTTGGTATGTTACTGTAAATCTACAACATATAAAAAAGCCATTCTGAGAACTGTGCTGTGTTTCCATTCACAGTCAAATTGAGCATGACTAAAGGCTGGGAATCTAGTCAGTATTGCACACAAAATTTCTGCTGAAATACTAATTTAAATTATATTATGTATTGTTATATACCAATATTGTTATATATATAGTTACATAAAAATACTGTTATATACCGGTAGGCCTTGAATTATTACGGCATATATAATGTACTACATACCCGTAATATGCAGTATATTATAGCTTTTATAAGAATGTTAATTGATTTTAAACATTATTAGACACATAAGAATTCCATTCTCATAAAATATTTAAGAAACAACACTTAGAAGCTTAGGCTGAAATTAGGGGGAGGTATTATTGAATGTTTGTTCTCCCATTTAGGATTATTGAATAACTATCTCATTAGATCACTTCCTCAATAATAAAATAAAATAAATAAATAAATAAATATAATCACAAAACTTACTTGGGCGATGCTGTCGCAATCCTAGAACTGCCCTCTCAATTTAAAAAATGTCTGAATTATAATTGGAGCTAGACTACGAAAATGGCATGCTATCACAGGAAGCAAACAGCAGTCCTGGATCTGTCCAAAAATCAGACACTTCTCCCAAAAGAAAAAAGGATGAACATCCATCCAGTTTGACCTTCCCAGCAAGAACACGGTTCTCCCATTGTTCTCAAGTCGTTGACATTGTTGTAAGTGACTCTGCAGCTGATGCATAGTTCACACATCCTAGTCTCTGTAAGTAGCCTTGGGTAAAGGCATCTGCTAAATAAACAAATAATGATAATAATTAAAACTAGAACTGCCAGGCAGTTTTACGGCTTCCAAGCCCCAGTACCAGTATCAAACACTTAAACAATTACTGGAAGAAGCGGGTTTAGCTAAAAAAAATGCAACAAACAGCCATTTTGGTTTCAGTTCAACACCATTTTTTTAAACGTCAGTTGAATTCCTACAGTGTCAAGGATGATGCTTGTGAAGTTTGGAGTTAGTCAAGTGAATTGTTTGTCAACTGACACAGGTTTAAATTTCAAATGTAAACGTATAACTGGCGGCCATCTTGTTTTATAAAACATCACCATTTTCACATGTATCCCATTGTTACTGGTACGATAACTACCAAGTTTGGAGTTTGTTGGTCAAACGGTGTTCAAATACCAGCAGTTTGCTGTTAAGGGCGCATTTCGTTAAAGTTTATGGCAGCCATTTCGACATTAAAATTTATCGCAGAAACTTCTTCGCAAACTTGATGCGGGTTTGGATGTTGATATATATGCCAAGTGTCAGATCAATCGCTTCACCGGTTCTAAAGAAGGAGAATTCGAAAGGATTCTAAAAAACACGTCAAATGGCCATTTTCGTTTCCAGTCGACACAATTTTTTAAAAGTCAGTTGTACTGATACAGTATCAGGGAAGATGCTTGTGAAGTTTGGAGTTAGTCAAGTAAATCGTTTGTCAACTGATGCAGGTTTAAATTTCAAATGTAAACGTATAACTGGCGGCCATCTTGTTTTATAAAACATCACCATTTTCACACATTTGTATCCCATTGTTACTGGGACAATAACTACCAAATTTGAAGTTTGTTGGACAAACGGTTTTCAAATAGCAGCACAATCACCAATCCCCACAGTCTTGTCGTTGTAAGATTTGTGGCAGCCATTTTGACATTAAAATTTATCACAGCAACTTCTGCTTCGCAAACTTGATGCGGGTTTGGATGCTGATGATATATGCCAAGTTTCAGATCAATTGTTTCACCAGTTCTCAAGAAGAAGATTTCGAAAGGTTTTATCAAAAAATGCGTCACGGCGCCAACTGCATGGACTCAGCAGCAAAAAGCATCTGACAGGCAATGTATGCAGCTTGTCATCTGCCAAGTCAGAACCTGATCAGTCACACAGCTTTGAAGCAGCAGCAGTTAAAAGTTTTAGGAAGAAAACATTATTATTTTTGGCTGGGAAGCCTAAAAATCACCGCTCCATGAAAAAGAAAACACATTTAAAAAATGCCACGTCCTAAAGAAAAGAAACCCCTTCTTTATAAAGATTGTCCGATCCCAAGATTACTAGAATTCCTTCATGTAAATAAGGTCCCAAATCCCAGGGGTTCAAGCAGGAAAATATTATTCAATTCACTTTGTAAATTCCTGGCTGCTGAGCCTTCAGCCATCAACAGAGCCCTGCACTATCGATCAGTGAAAGCATTCAAACAACAATTTCAATAGAAGGAAGCACCGTTCGATCATCAGAACTTCACTTCATTCCTGACGCCCAGCTCACCACACCTGCAGCTCCTGCAATTGACCTTAATCACCTTGCACTCCCTACTCCTGCCAACACAGATGGTATATAGGATTTTTTTTTCCAGCATTTCAACAATCAATTTAAACTTTAACAAACAGAATTGCTGCCATTGAATCCTCCAGTCAAATTAATATTTCCATGCTTCAATCCATGTCCTCTGTGTCTCAGCATATGATTTCCATGCCTCTGCTTATGACTTTAGTGCCTTTCAATATAACTTCTGTGTGTCCACAACCTCCTTGCCTCCACTCACGACTTCTGCGCTTCTACCTGCAACCTCACTGCAGCTTCTATTCAGATGCCCTTCATGCCACCATCCAGAGCTGACCCTACTGCAACCTGGCTTCCAACACTAACACGTTTCCAATGCCAGGGACCTGGCTTTCCCAAACCGCTCCCACCGTTCTTTCCTACACTCTTAGTAGTGCTACACTGATGTCTCCGCCACCAAGTGCTTTATGCCTTCCATCCCCATCTCCTGACAACCCCTGACTCCAGCCATAAGAAGCAACATTCTCCAAGGTAAAGACGTGAATATGGTTTCCACTCTTATTTCTTCTCTTGATTCTGTAAAGCACTGTACCATGTGCAGAAGTTTCAGCAACACTTAAAGCATCTGATTCTCATCTCTTCATTTGTATATGCTGTTGGCTTCTATCGAGACACCATCTGTGAAGTGCATCCAGATACACTTCGATGATTATATGTCCATTATCCTCGACTAATCATTGATCTCTGCTCGTCAAAGATATTCTGCACAGCCAAGTATAAACAGCCTTATCCCTTCAGAACAATATTCTTTACAGTACGCAACTATCGATCATGCAGTCAAGCTCATTAAAGAAGCTGGCAGGGGGGCCTGGCTTTCAAAGACCAACATAAGGGATGCTTTTATAGTGCTGCCAATCCACCCTGAGCAATGGCACTTGTTCAGAGTTTCATGGAAATCAATTTCTATTTTTCTGTTCGGTTTACTTTCGGTGTAAAGGTATCCCCTTCCTGTTCAACACACTTTCAGAAGCCCTTTTCTGGATCCTATTAAACTACAAGATCCCTTTTTTAATACATCTATTAGACAATTTCCTATTGATCGATTGTCCATCTTCACCCACAGACCAACAATTAACAACCCTGAAGTCGTTTTTCAAAAAACTCAGCGTTCCCCCGTCAAAAGAGAAAACTCTAGGACTCTCTACTTCCATAGAATTTTTGGACATCATCTTGGTCAGTTCCACATGTGAATGGGAAAAGCTAACCAAGCACTCCCATCATGCAATAAGCAAGCGTGATTCTGTGACTGACTGAATTAACCAATTTACGTGTGCTATTTTTATCATTATGTGGGCCGAATCTACAGTAGATAATAATTAAAATTTAAAATTAAACATTTGCACTTGCTGGGGAGAAAGTAGACGCCTTTGATCTTCTGCCGACGAGCAGAACGCTTGAATGCTCACTCACATTCTTTTATCTTGACCAGATACAGAAAACAACTCAGACCTTTCAGATAAAGCTACCTGTCAGGACAGACTCTGATGTGAGCCATATGTGACTGGGTTACATCTTATGGCAGTTTTAAATTTTCATGTGTCTCAGTCAGTATTCAAATGAAATGTCACCTTTCGGGCTGCTACATGTCCTTTTCCTTATTTGCATTTGTGAAGGCTCATCAAGGAAAACATCTAAGTACAGAGAAATGTTTTGGTCTTTGATCTATGTATCCCACTACCTCACCTGAAAGCTGTTTACAATGTACTTCACACATTTTTGGCTCTGTTTTAAATAGATTTATGACAACTTAAGCCATGGTAGTTCAAGTTAATTTTGTAAATAATTATACCCAGTGTGGGTCAGCATCCATACAATTACAATTTCAAAAATAACATTTGGTTAGTATTTTGGTTATCATCATTGAGTACTTTAATGCATGTTCATTACTCAAACGTCAAAATTGATAATACATTACACAGAAATAATTGATTCAACATATTTTTAAATCAACTGGAAGAAAGTTCTGGTTACAACCAGGAAACACTTAAGGAGAGAGTGCTTCATTAAGGGGGGATGGGGTTTATACACATTATTGGTTGAGAGAGTTCATAATGTTCTACCCCACTAGCTTTAACTTACTTTGTTTTTAAAATCCTAAAAGCACAACAATTTGGGATCTATTAGCTGCTAGGAACCATATGAGCATCAGTTGCCTAAATAAATGACATTCTTATATATCTACCTCAAGTATCAGGTTTTTACTTTATGTTAAGGTTGAGAAATATACATAAGACTAATCAGTGTGCAAAATAAGCTAGCATCTGTAAAACAAGCTGTCTGAAAATATAATTTAGCACTTCACAAAGAAGTTTCTAGATTCTGTCATTTGGTAGCAGCTGGGTATTATTTCCTTTCCCATGGGATTAGTATGCAAATACACTGTGTCTGTCTTCAATGGGAATGGCTGCTGTCACATAGACCAGAACAGATCAATTCATGCTTTCTAAAGCCATGTCCAATAAACACTCTGGGGTCCAATTAATCAACCCTTACTGAATTGATCAGGCTGAACTGGAAGCCTAATAAAACTGAAACAGCGGAAACAAATGATCTGCAGTAACAAACTCACGCCCAGTACACACACAGACACAAAGTTCAACCTAATTCCTTCTGATAAAGACAGAGAAGTCTATGGTTAGCAAGATTTTTCTTAACCCCTGTCAGATCTGTCAGTCTAGCTAAATGTTACCTTAAGGGGGCCCATGTAGCTAACCATTAAATCTCTAATGGCTGTTCCACCAGACGATCGATGGTCAGAACACGAATGTGAATCCTGTCAGGGAAGTTAGCTATCAATCATTTCCTCTGTTTAGTCCACCCCCTAACATCAATATCTATACGGCCTACTTTACACTCATGTCAAATGGCTACCTAAGACAATACCTTCACCACTTGTTATTTTTTTCCTGTAGATTTAATTCCTAATAAATTATAACAGACTTCACAACAATGAGATAATAACAAGTTTAAAATGATGTAACAATCTAAAATGGCCAAAAGCAACTATCAGTCCAAAAGATACAAAGCAGTATATACTGCACATTGAAGAGATTTGTTTGTTGCCGGTGTTCCTTATGCCAGGGGACAGGCAGAGACTCACAACTGAATCATTTTGGTTGCATTTAAACACTTTTTAATCTTTTATTTGTATAATAAACATTATATTTTACTCAATACCCAATCTTCTGAGTCAGGGTACAGTAAGAGATCAAAATCACTTCTGCTACCATAATTATAGGGGTTGTGCAGTTGACAATGGAATAAAATTGGAGTAGTGGGAAGCATGTAATCATCAGAGGAAAAGAAAGTGAGCAATGTGCTTGCCTAAATCACACCTCTCTAGAGGCCAACTGTTGACAGCTTATTTGATATCAGTAATTCCTTTAAGAGCCCTCAATATCTCTTATATAATTAGCCCCTGAAAGATGGAATAAAAGCCAAACCAAACAGAGACTCAAATGGCACAATGCAATACATTGCCGCTGACTTGTCCAAGTTTGTCATCTCCTCTATGGTAAAACACACAGTCGATTCAGAAATGAAGTATAACGCTCTGGACTCGGGCCTATATTTTAAAAGTCTTTCCACCCCACCCCCTCAAGTGTAAAGCATTACTAGATCAACCATTTGTATCTACGGGTCACAGTCCAGGTTCACATATAAACAAGGTTTCAGCAAAAAATTGTAATTCATTATTGAGAGCTACAGTCTATGGAAGGGGCATTTCAAATTGATATGCTGATCACAGCCCATGAGTGCAAAGCTGCACACTAAGAAAAAAAAAAAAAAAAAAAAAAAAAAAAAAAATATATATATATATATATATATATATATATATATATATATATATATATATATATATATATATATATATACACACACACACACACACACACACACACACACACACACACATCAAATCCACTGGATAATCTCTTTTTTGCAGACTAATTACTGGGCTATGAGAGATGGACTCAATTTGGAAACAACCTTATTGGTATACTTTATATCATTTTAATTTTGATGATATTTCATGTATCCTGTTTAGTACCCTAATATGTGTGTTTTGTATTTATTAATACACATAACAATTGAGGCTGAAACTAAATAGATAATCATTTGTACAGGTATACAGGTACAGAAAATACATGACATATTAGTGAAACCAATGATATAAAGTATCCCTTAAGAAAGAGAGGCAGTGGTGTTAGTTGTTTTTTTTTCATTGCATATGTTATTCCATTTTTAAATATAACAAATTCAAACTATTGTACTTTTAATGACAACTCTGTTTTAATGTGAACAATGAGAGCACTTTCAGGTAGGTGCCTGTAAGTCACAAGAGTTGGCTTTTTATTTGTCCTAATCTTCCAGTAAAATAATTAATATGAATTTGTTAAATATAACATAAAGCTACAGAAGATTACTTTTGTTTAAGTTTACAGCGGGCTTGCTGTGACTGAACTCTATTTAAGTTCATCCAGTAAATTTAAAATACTATGCTGGCAGTTCAAGCCAATTTTGTTAGAGTTGAAGAATCAATTTTATCAGCTGCAGCTTCTTTATAAAGAGGAATGTAACAACCTCAGAGCTGTGCCAAAGCCAGATAATGAGCATGTGCTGGTTAGCAATTGCTTTCTGCTTCAAGGAGAAATCACATTGAGGTATAGGAACAGAAGCCTGGAAAAGGCAACATTTTATATTTTCACCCTTGTGTTAGTGTCAGCAACGATCCACTAGCAAGTAGTTGCAGTTCATCCTCATTCTACCTGACATTTAGGAGAGTTCCTGTAAGAACAGACCTGTGATTGCAAAGGTAATATGCATATCACACAGATGTACCAAATATGACAAGTTGACAGCACATACAAAACAATAGTTTACAAAACATGTGTTGGTGTGTGTGTCGAGGAGAAGTTTCTTACACAATATGATTATGATCTTACACAAATATGCTCACAGGTAACTGAAATTTCCTTGATTTAGTATATCCTCACAATTAGCCACACAACACAAGGAGTTTGATGACACGGATATAAAAATAGCAGATCTGACTCTTCTCTGACAAATGTATATTTAAAAGCAAACAGTGTTATCCAGTGAAGCATGCTGCCATCAGTTAAAATTGACAGGATTATTATGAAGAAACTTCCCATTTTAAGAAAAAAAAAACATCAATACAACATGAATCCTTAAAAAGGAAAAGTCACATCCATAGAAGACACAGCTTCTTAATATAACATATTTTGTACAAATAAATAAATAGCATGTCTGTTTTAGCACTTTTGTCTGTCACTGCCAGAATCGAGCTTATCTTTAAGTGAACAAAATAGAATCTCTGCCCTCTATTAGCTAGGCAGGTTTCTCATCAAGAAACTTAATTTTTAATTCAGAAAGGTGAAGAATACTGCATGTCTACAAATGGGGAAGAAATGAAAGAGGCTACAAGACTCAGAGTCTTTCATGACTTGTTCAAACAATGCTACAAAGTTCTAACCTAATGACCTTCTTAAGACCTTCTCAGGAGAGCCGCTGAGACTAATATTATTTTTAACAACACCTGTGCTCATAGCCCATACATCTAAGGCATGACACACATAACTTGATTAGATCTGCAGAGAAACAAATGCTCTGTCAGTGGGTGTATTTCAAAAAAGAAAATCACATAGAGTTTTGCAACAAATACAGGTAGCAACATTAACATTAAAGACTAAGTAGCGGGGTTCTGAAAATTATATAGCGTTACACATCCCCACATGTTGCTACACTGTTTAAATAATGCACCTGTCATTTTTCTTTTCATTATTAACAACCTGACAATGTTTTACACTTTTTTAAAAGTCCGTTTCGAAGCTCTTTTTTAAATGGCCGCTCCAGTGCACTGACAGTGTAAGGATTATTGCCCACATTGTCTAACGCAGCAATAACGATCCATGGTGTGGTACGGAACAGAAAAGCCAGAGCACTTGTTTTGCAGTGATTTAGAGGACAGATCTCAAACCCCAGTGCACTAGAGCGGACATTTTGAAAACGGCTCTGAAACAAACTTTAAAGTTACAAATGTTAAAAGTTGTCAGGATGGAAATTAGGATGGTACATTATTTAAACAGTTGCAGCAAAACGTGGGGATGTATACCGGTATATTTCTCAGAAATTACTCTTTAAACATGTGTTAATTGGTAACTGGTTTGTAAATATACATGTACAAAAAGCAGCTTCTAAAAATAAACATGTATAATTACACAGTACAGTACCTACTACACAATTGCATTCAAAAGCATGCAAAGCCCTTTCTATTTCCCTTGCACAGTAGTTCCAACTGAAATTGAAAGCTGTCACCACAAAGTATGCAACATTTTTTATGTGCAACTCTGCATAGTGCTGAAGCATTTTTTAACCATGGCTCTTAGTTTATCTATAAAGCTAATTCACTTGGATTTCAGTGCAGGACACAAGTGTAACATCCTTGTAACTATTTCTCCTTTCAACTGTGTTATAATGAGGGAGCAGTGTGATTGTACATGTTGCATTTTGCTTTGCTGCTCAAGTGGTTAAGTGAGAGCGAGAACGAGGAAGCGAAGAAGACATTTATAAAGAACTACATTGCCTACAAATTTAGGCGTGTTTTGTAATGAATAAATCATCCCATCTCTGTTGAAGGAATTAGCTTTTGGTTCAGACTAATGGCTTTCTTTGTACACACTGGCTATTCATTTGTAAGGTGTCAACATAATGGGGCTTGGAGTCCAAAGTAAAAGAGGATGGGAGGTCTTAGTTAACAGCCATTTCAAGTAATATTCCTTGAGAAATCATTACTTTCCTGGAAGTCTATGACCACTTTGGCAGTTAATACCATTGGTCTGTATGTTTTTAATTTTATTTCTAGTGAGATTTCTGAATTTGGTGGTGGAGTTAAATGTAGAATAAAAAATGTATTGATATGGTGCATTCACCCTTTACAGACCATGCTAATGTAACTTCATTTCCATTTTGGTGAATTGCAAGTGATCTGATTCCCATTTAAAGATACAGCAAGTATCATTTTTTTAGATGTGTTAAGTGTCTTTAAATGGGGGAGGAAGTCTGCGTTCTTATTTCCTTGCCTGGACTTCCTGGCTCGCTGTGGAACTAACACCAAGCTTGTCAGGTCTGCTGTGTGAAGCCTGCAGTTGTCTCAGCTTTGTTCTGACAAAAAGATTTGAGTGCTTGCTTATGCGGCATGTAAGAAAAATGTAATTTTGAAGATGAACAGAATTCATATATACCAAGAACTGTATTCTTCTTTTTGTCTCTGGCCAGTTGCAGGTATGAAGAGGTGCTAATAAGTGGCGCTCGTTTGAAGCGTGAAATTTGTATTACATGACGGTAGGATTTTGTTTGTGAGCATAATTGGTATAAATAATGTAGTCATTTACAGCAGACACTAAAAGCATCAAGCAGGGATATAGTCTTCTTTCCACAGACAATCCTAATATAATTTAACCTAGACACCAACAAATAACATGATAATGGAGAACAGGATTTCCATCATGGCATACTGTTGAAACATAATTGGCAATTAGAAGAAATACAAGGTCATTGCTAATGACTCTTCTCCCCCCTAATTAATTACATAAATACACACTCAAATTATTTAGGCCATGCACATGTTATGCCTAATCAAGAATATAGATGTACTTCCAGTAAAGCTCATTAGCAAATTAGAAAAGGATAATGTAATGTCTGCACATCCTACACTCTCTCACCCAAGGTCAGATACAATACTACAGATACTACAGAATGAAATCAAAATCCATCCTTTCCCCTGTCATGTCTATTTACTATAAACTAGTACACTCCTATTTGTGCTAATTATTTTTTTTACACTTATAATTTTGGGACTATTGTGGTGTGAAAATATTTGTATAAGGACATTGAAACTATTAACTAATAAATGAGTTACATAAAGAACAGAACACTTGTCAGTTGGAATTTTCATTCAATTTCATGAAAACAAGTACTGTGCTGTATATATGAACATTTATTATGAGTGGTTAGAAAATAGCTTGGAAATACATCATGTTATTATGTAGTTTTAACTATGCAGAACACAATAAATACTTTATAACTAGCAACAAGAAAGGGTTCTACTGTCAAGACAATTATCCTTCATGAAAACTAAGACATCTACCACAAATGAAAAACAATCAACTATTTACTGTATCTCAAGAACTTGCAGGTAAACACAACAACCCTTTGTTAGTGTGTTATCTGAGTGTAGTCAGCGTGGCCTACTGTAAATGTGAATTAGCTAAATATGGTTACTTCTCAGTTTGTACAATTGCAAGACTATCATTTCACACAATCATGGTAGTGGTTTAGGTAAAAATGAAATTTTAAAAACCTCTATTTTATCTATAAGCAGCATTTATCATAAAAAAAGAAAGCTGTATACAATGTGCACCTTGATGAAGCAAATACAGTTTAATGGTCCTGGTAGCCCCTATAGAAACATGCAGCTAATTTATGGTGTAATTGGCTACAGTGGTCCTATTCTTTTGGGTACTAAATTCTGGCATTTCTCCACTAGCCTGATTTTTAAGGTTACTCCTGTTGTGCATTGGATAAGTAAATAGTTTTAATTAAAGAACAAGTAACACATTTATTTAAACCAACATTAGAATACAGAGCAGCAGCCAACATAGTTGATGTGTGAATAAGCAAATTGGCCAATTTCATGTATTAGTTGACTTTTAAACTTCAGCTGCTTAATGTATCCTTTTAGTGATGTCCAATCCACCAGAATTTTAAGATTTCATTATCTTGTTTCCCAAAGGCCCCCGAGTATTCTGTCACTCGTTATTCCCATCAGACCTAGCCAGCCAAGCACAGCTTTGAGGTAGAGCAACTGGATGATCCTATCATTTCCAGCACACACACACACACACACACACACACACACACACACAATCACGTAATTTCTGCATATGCACCAAATTAGCATGTACTTTAAAGTGTATGATATTATAAGTCCTAAATTCTAACGGCCATATTCAGAAACAAACATTTAGAAAGCAAACACGCAACGGTTGTTAATGGATATGGCTATAAGAATCTCTGTAATAATACACTTTAGAGTGCTGCCTCTTAGAATCCAAGACACTGTTGCAAGCAATGTGATTTGACAGACCTAAAATCAATATAGAATGTTCAGGCTCTGCCGGATAGAACCCTGCATTATCGAACCATGCATTTAGCCTGCACAAAAGAACAGCAGGCCTCTTTTGTCATAGAGTTGGCAGTGTATTGCACAGGACAAGGTCCTAAGCCCAATCAACTTCAGGTCTGATCAGACTGTTTTGATCTATTTATTAAGTCGGTGCTTCACCTATCATTAGCTGGTCAATTTTATATCTTTAAGGTTAACCAACTGTATACCAGAAATGGAAGTATTTAGTCGAGTATCTTATTCGATGCAGATAAAAAGAAGGGTGATCAAATATCCACGATTCCTGGTTTATAATTGTTTCTGCTGTATTAGATCAAAATACATATGGCCATTAAAACTAGAGACTTGGCATGCCAAGGTAATGATAAACAATGTATTAGTTGTTTTTACATTCAAATGTTACCTAATTAGTCTGTGATTAGGGTGTGTGAAAGCAGCAGGAAGGCTCTGGTCATGTTTTCTGAAACTGTGGAAATCACTCTCAGGGTTACAAAGAACTGAAAACTCCCTGTCAGGTAAGTTTCAATAATTAGGTTACCAATTCCAGACACATGTGTTGAACTTTATTGAGGCCTGTTGCCATGACAGCAATGACAACAGCAGTTGTTTAGAATTGCATTCATGTGGAAGTGTCTCTGTTGAGTGTATGACTAATGCAGACACATATAGTCATAAACAACCAAAATGAAAGAAAGGCTGACTGAAATCCTCTCGCTTCAGGCAAATTGCAAAACCTATTACCAACGCAAATCCCGACAAATTAGATTTCTTTATATGAAGAGTTACTCTATTTTTCATAATTCCATTCAATCACAATTTCTCATCAAAACAGCTTGTTAATTTCACTGGAGAATATAGAAAATAAATTAGGGAACAGTTAATACTGTTCTACCAAAGGAGTTCACACAAGATTTAGATGCCTCACATTTCCAAAGAAATTAGTGTGTTTCAATTAAGAAATTGAAAGTTGAATGATATTAATATCAAATTCTAATTGTTGACCAGTGTTGTTTTCACGAGAGGTTCACAGTAGTGAAATATGGAACTCAAGCAATGAAATGTGTTTCTTTAGCATCTATATTTTCAGCTAAAGTATATTTATATAAACCTATAAATCTTGTAAGCATTTGCTTTGTTTCTGCACACAGCTGAAGTAAAAATCAATATGGTACAGTATTCTTGCTGAGATTCACAATGGAATCATTTGTGCAATGGCTACAAAGAGTGCATCCAATCCTTATAATATCTAATGCTCTAAGCAAGACAGAAACAAAGACTCAATGTTGCACCCCACCTGTTTATCAGCACATGCAAAAGGTCACATATTTATACATGCCAATAGTCCCTATATGGTCGAGGCAGTCCCGATTTCCTAGAAAATGTCCTGCATCCCCATGCATAGAAAGTCCTGATACTTACCCATAGAAAAAAATGCATTTATTCTGCACAGTAGTTAGTGAAAACCACATGCTGTGCTCTTCATGCGGCTGACTCGACTGCTGATCACTAACTTATACAAAGTTAAGAACGCTTCAATATGTCTGTTTTTACTGTCATGATGGTCGTGTTGTGTTGAGTTGGGGGATACATCTATTATATGATAATATATATGATCAGCTTCCCACTGAACAGTTTCCAAATGTTGGTAAGTATGCATATTGCTTTCATGGTTTTTAAAGGGTCCTTTCAGGATTCATTTTCTTGTAAACCCAAACTTTCTATTTATAAAACACCTCAGGTAAATTACTTTACCTGTTTATTTAAAATAAATGAAGATTGACTGGTCAACCCCACGTTGGTTATGTCAGTAAGAGTGAGGCAATGTCCAATGTAGCTGTATCATCATTTCAAGGCACCTGTGACCTTATATAGGATAAATACAAATATAAATATTAACTCACTATTTATTTTAGCTATATTCAAATATGTACTGCACATTTTGTGGTAATCAACTAGTCATCTACATAAATAACAACCATATAAGGCAGAGGTTCCCAAGTCTAAGTTACTTAACTAGACCCTTAATTGAACTGATAATTTGCTTAATTAGGGTTAGAGTTAGAGTTAGGGTTAGTCAACTGAACTCAAAGTACCACTTCCCTGTCTTCACTGCGTTTTCAGCTCCTAAAAAGTTGCAGAGTTCAAGTTACTTATAAAATGATACCTAACTTGAAATCTGCAACTGTTTAAGAGTTGAAAACAAGTATAAAGGTCTAATTAAGCAAATTATTAGTTCAATTGAGGGTCTAGTTAAGTAATTGAGAGCTCAGTTGGAATGAAAACCAGAAGGACACAATTCATAGGCTGACATGAATACAAAATAAAATATTTCAGTTACCTTTTTTTTTTAATCTGTCTCAAACTTTAATGTCTTTTACTATTATAACATAATTATAGCTTAACCCTATTACTAAGGATGCCATTGAGACTGAACAAAAAAACACATACCCAGTCATTTTTTATCATCTGTAAACCCACCTAAACTCCCTCATTTAAATGGTATTTATTGTAGGCCAGGTGTAAAGCAAATATAGCTTTAAAATCATACAGTAGGTATGTTAAAAAAAGTGACATCTAGACTATTTTTATAAGGACAATAAAAGCCATCATTCCTGCCACTGCAGTCTGTTTATCTGAAGATTTACAAGAAGCTGTCGCCCTGGGTATTTTGCATTCAATGACCTACGAAGAAAAAGAAGGGAAAAAAAAAACCTTGAGTGTTCTCCTAAGAGAATGTGCAGCTATTATGACCCCCACAACCCTCTCCTCTGGATTTATACTTCAGTAGCTCTAGAATACTGTAGGTTGAACATTAAACCCAGCTAAGCAGACTGAGAAACTCAACATCACATGATGCTAAAATTTGATTTCTGAACCCCTCCAGCCATTGCATTTGATATTTAAATTTGAACACACACAGGCTCAGTCTAAAGCAGCGTATTTGTTTCAATTTAAAGGTGCATTGGCCCTTTCATTTCTATTATTCCTGATTTAATCCTAGCATACATTGCACTTAACCCTTATAACCATTAACCCTGATAACTCAGGTTGTCTATAATATCAACGGACCTAGTTGCACTGCTGCTGTTGAAAACAGCATTTTGCAACAAAGGTAAGGCAGGGTTTTATATTAAAGTAGCAAAAACATGCACTTTAACTAACTCTGTGTTATAAAATGAATACTGTATGATCAACCACTCACCGTTAAGGGTTTGTCAAGATAGAAGTACATCTTCTCCTGTGTGCAGATGTCATCTTGACAAAAGCCAAAAGAGAGACTTTTTGGCGTTTTGGGGTGAATGTGCTGGATTCACGTCACATATTTCAGAGGCCAAATGTAAGTACGTGACGGAAATCTGGTCCAAATAAATTAACAATGCAATGCCATTTTCAGCTTTGGATTCAATGTCAATAATATCACATCCATGTAACACACATTTTTGGTTAGCTCCAAGAGTTTTGCTGAAGGTCAGCAGGATGGTTCACTATATTTTAGTTGAAGTTGTACCTGATAAAAAAAAAGTACTCAAAAATAGTGAACTGTACCTTTAATTTACTTTTCCATTTGAGAAAGACAGGACAAAAACAAAATAATCTATTCAGATTTATCTTCCTTGTTTCCACCTCCATGTCTCTTGCACAGATTTCATTAAAGGTGACATCTCTCACATGTCACTGGTAAAGCCCACGTGAGTTTATTTCATCGCTCTGCACTGGAAACTTAAAGAGCAGGTTGGGGCTTTCTTTCTTAATGTCTGTAATGGCTTTTGAGGCCAATATCAAATACAGCTCTGCCCAAAATGTATTAAATAATTTTCTCTATAAAAATCTCTTAAGCAAAGATGTTACATTTAATATCATGCTAATGCTTTCATGAAATAAATATCACTCATTCCTGTAGATAATATGGAGCACTGTTGTACTTTCAGGATATCCGTTTTCATTTAGATGCAGAACAGTCAAGATCGTTCCAGTTTCTGTAACATTGTAACATGTCAAGGGGGAAGGGGCGGTGGGGGTGTGCCCTACAGTGATTACAGCTGTGTGTATGGGCAACCTTGCTCCAGTCACTCCTACAGTCACACTGCAGGAACTGTCTTATCAGGTTCAGTTGGTGTAGGAATACATCAACCTGCCTGGGAGCATATTGTCACATTAAATTAGTCCATGTTTTTGTTTTGTTATTGGGCTCTTTTACTGTGCCTAGGCTGAGTACGTGGGGTAAGTGTAAGGAGTGATTGGGTTAGAAAGCCACATGTGGGACCATTATTAATACTGGCGGAATGGCTGGGGATGGCCATATAGTTTCCAGCACTTGCTGACTGAAAACAGACCTGCACTACACCAGAGCATCTAGAATAGGGTTCTGGATGTTCTGGCCTCTGTCTGTATACGAATAGGGCTTCATTACGAAAGGTAAATACAGCTTTATTGTTCACCACCCAGGCTATTAGGGTTGACCAAGGCAATTGTGAAGCGATAGATCTCCCACTTGTTACAGTACATTAGTTTTGCATAGCTGTATTATTTTATTTCAGTCAATTTTAAGATCTTCCTCTAAAATACAGCACAACATTAAGAAATTGCATAATTTTATTATTCAGCTGCAACAAAATGTTGGCCAAGACCTGGTAAATCAAAGTCACTGATTTAATCAAGGCACATTTTTAGTGATACCATTTATTTTATCATTTTTAATCAGTCTCTAGGACTACTGCCCACATCAAAACATCTCCACAGTGCTTATATGTGATGTGCAAGTGCATACAACAATGGCAGTCTTTTCACAACACAATGTCTTCCAATAAAATAAAGAAGCTGACAAAAACTACCCTCACACCCTTTAAATATGTTAAGTCAAACTGGTGGTGCTAAGTAGAGGACACAAACATTATAACTGTCTTGGTGAACAAAGAAGTATCTAATCAAAATAAACTTGCACACTATAGACCATGCTGCAAATAATGAGCTGCAATAAGCAAGATAGCCCTGGAATAAATGTATGTAGGTGAGTGGCTAAAAATCATTACAGGCTCGAAATTGGACTACATAAATAATGTAACTCAACATCCTGTGGCTTTTTGTGTGTACACACACAAACACACACACACACACACACACACACACACACACACACACTGTATATAGATAGCCAATACACTGTTTTTATTATTGACTGGGATCACATGACAATAAGTAGCATTCTTTATTCCTCTATCTACTTATAGAGCACAAGCTTTTAACAAATATCTATACTGATAACTCTCACTCTATATACAGTAAATCACATTTTCTCTCCAACCCATACGCCTGGGTTTTTGATAATAAAAGCAGAAACAACAGCGGTCAGTTCAGATTTGTGTTACCCTGATAAACACAGTACTTTTTCAGCTTGCACAAAAGATGTAACATTAATGTTGTAAATAAAATGGCCTCTCAAGAATAGCAATACAACATTTGCAAATGATCTTCCTTAAAAACATTTTCTCCAAAAAAGCTTGTCTGAGGATAAAGTGAAAAAGCTGATTGGCTGAATGATATCTTGATATAAAGCACAACATAAATAGAAATGTACTTCATTCGATTACAGTTGGAATCTTGATAGAAAAAAGCTAATAGTTTACTTACAGCCTTCATAGATGTCAGTGGGGATATGGACGGCAGTGTAGTTGTAGTTAATGCGGCGTTTGAAGGAAGGATCTTCTACGAATTCTGGCTTTATTCGGCCGGTCTCATTAGTATCAGACTTTTGGAATGAAACATACACAAATGATTATCATTATTATTTTTTTAACTGGTACTTAAAAAGCATTGAAACCAAAGTATTAGTTATTCAGTACCTTCCATTAGTATTATATACTTGAGTTGTTCAGAACACAGAGGACTCGATGGCTTGAATTAAAATGTGATCTAGTTTCTCCCCTCTTTGAGATTAATTAAAAAAAAAAAAAATACAATGCAGAACACTTCACCAGCTAAAGTAATCTGTTACAACAGTGTATGCAATTAAATTCTAAGTGAATCTGATTATTTTCCAGATGCAGTGGCTGGAATGCAATACCAGAAAAAAAAACAAAAAAAAACAAACAAAAAAAACACACAGCTGACAACAAAACACAATCTCTTGGGAGGTATGGACTGGAGATTAATTTTCCTTCCATTCAAACTCTGCTTTCACTTCATTAAATGATATTGTCTCCGACCACTAACATTTAGCAAAATAATATCTCACTCATTTCACTGAAATGGAGGTCAGGACTCTCTCAAGTTGTCCTGGCCGCTTTCTATCTCTGCATTGTGAATTTAATACGTTGTGAAAATAAATAAATAAATTATGAACAATAATCAGAAAAACAAAACAAAAACAAAAACAAAAACAAAAAAAATAAGATTAATATTAAAGACAATGGATATTAGGAAGCTCTGGGAAACAAAATGTTTATATGTGAGAAAAGGGAAAAATTCCCCTCCAGTAATTTATTTTTTAAGACATTAAAAGAGCCAGTATAACATCTACCTGTTGTAATAAGACCTGTGAGACGTAGCAGACCTTGTTTTTTTTTTTTCTCCTATCACAGATAACATTCAGTACTTTTTTGAGATTGTGAACAGTTTCAGGCAACTCCGTTCTATCCTGAAGCATGGTTTCAGTGTTTAAATGTTTGCTCCTGTCCCAGAATTAGCGTATTCATTCTCTCCAGTCAGGTAGCAGCATGATAAAATTAAGTGGATGCACCTATTCTCATTTGAGAGATCCCCAGAGCTAAATTACAGACAGCAGCTGTGGCGGCTCCAGTCAACTTCATGCCCACAATTTAAAAACAGTCTGCTTTGTCTGAAGCGAGGCCATGACTACATCAAATAAAACAGAACAGCATTTCACTTTTTTTTTTTAAATAAACTTTGTTGTTTTATAGCGCCCGTGGTTTTCAAACCAAACTCTACACCACTGGTATATGAACACAACAAAACACTGTCAATACCACAGCAAACAACAACTGCTTGCACATTTAAAGTTCTATCTGCAGAAGACAGGGAGAGTAGAATCAAAGTACCATCCCAGTGATTATGTTCAGGGCAGTTTTCAAGATCATTTGTTTTTACATTTACTAAACTAAAATATATGAATACTACACATGGCTGTTCCCATCAGTAAACTGAACACCTGCTAGTAGAAAAGGAACAAAGACAGAACAACCACTCCAGCCCCCACAATCCAAGCAGGACTCGGTGTCAATGATACAGCACAGAAAGCCTCAGAAGGAAAATTATAGGGGAAAAGAATTTAACAACAAAAGTATCATGAATGTTAGTATAAATCACAAGGACTGATGTGTGATTATATTTTAAACAACTATAAAACTAAGTTTTACTGTATTTTACTGTATTTAATCTTGCACTTAACCCAATCTGTAGTATTTTGTATTTCACTTGCACTCATAACTAACCCCAGTGTAACTATCAACACTGTTATCTGCTCTTGAACTGCCCCGATATCAAATCATACTGTGTTTTGTATTTGCTCTTATTAGGACTGAAGTCATTGTATTTTGTATCTTGCTCTTAATTGTACTGTAATTCTTGATTTTTTGTATACAACTGTAAGTAGTCCTGGGTAAGGGCATCTAATAATAAGTAAATAAATAAATAAAATAATAATAATAATAATAATAATAATAATAATAATAATAATAATAATAATAATAATAATAATAATAATATGTATTCTGTGGTGGGAATAGACAGAAATGTACAGCTTTGTGTTTTTTTTTTTTTTTCCCCCTAATACACCTGTGGTGGCTATAAATTACTGAATAAATATACTTCTTCTCAAAAACACGTTGATTTGTGTATAAAATAAATAAATAAATACATCTCATTTGTCAATTAGGAACCAAACATGCGACAAGCAATTCTGCCAGCTGTGCTCAGTTAAGGACTAAGGAATAAGTGTGGACTCTGTACTGGTGTTTTTATATGAGAGGAAATGGATGTTGGAAACAGAAATGTGGAAACACCTAATATGATTCAAAGCTCACTGGGTCAAAACTGCTGTGACCTCCCTCATCTTAATGTAATCTATAAAATTGGCACAAACAGCATCTCCACACATAATTGCATCAATATCAGGAAGACTGCCATCTAAGTCTTCAGCCTGGCAACTTGATAAGAACCAATATCCCATTCTGACACAAGGGTCATACTCTATGACAGGGTTAATATTTATCCCTTAAGTGAATAAAAAAAAACAAAAAAAGAATCAACTATTGCTGCTGACAAAGGAGACTGAAAGCCATTAGTAGTGAATCTCAAACCTTGGTTGCAATGTAATGAGTATGTTGAACATAAGATAGCTCGATAGATAGATAGATAGACAGACAGATAGATAGATAGATAGATAGATAGATAGATAGATAGATAGATAGATAGATAGATAGATAGATAGATAGAATGATTTTATTTTTTGTTGTATGTACACAAAAGGTTTAAATGATTAAACATTATTTATTTCAGGACATTTAAGATAAAAGCACTTCCTTTTAAATTCAGTATGTATGTTTTTTTAGACACACACACACACCCACACACATGTAATTTGAAATCCTTTGCAATTATTAAAGTAAACTGGATATGTGAAAAAGATCTGTATCATTGATATGGCCAATTAAAGCAGGGGAATAGAAACCGGCCAACGTCTGTGATGGAAAACACTGCAAACATGAAGTCTGATCGGGTCAAGGGATCAAGTTATAGAGGGGTCAAAATGTGGTGTATTTTGGACCCCCAACCTTTAATCGCTGTTGAACTCAAAAACTCCAAACACCTGTTTCCTAAGTCCTTTTGAAATGTTGAATTTGTACAGTTAAAGCTGAAGTTAGGCTTGTGCATTGAACACTGCATAGCATGTTTTAAGAGGTATCCAGCATTTCTCATTCTTCTCCAGCCAGAGATACGACCTTGAATTCCCACTTGGGTGTCTCCAAATCCTTCAGAGATTTTCAATCATTCCAATCTAACTTATCTGCATAGATGGAAAAAAAAACCGAACCTCCTTTCCTATATGCAATTGTGTATTTTCCCTTAGCTTTCATCTGAGCCATCCCATGTGTCAATTATGGATTCCTCATGCAATTTACAATATAATACAAAAACACACCTAACAAGTTTCTAGCTCAAATAGTTTTTGAGTTATTGCTCAATTAAAGGTTGTGGCCAGACCCCGAAGTAAAACAAAAGAAAGCACTTCTAAAACAAATTCAAATTTTTGTTTGTAATAACCTTGCGTGGCGGGTATCCATGTTGTCTCATGAGCTTCTGTAACTGGGAATTATATGTAATTATTAAAACATGCAGTTAGTTTGTTATTATTAATGAATGACACAATATCTGTTATGAAATGCTTCTAGACTTTGTTAAGGAAATCAAGAGCAGTGAAGAACAGTTTCATGAATATTAAACATTATTGAATTAATCAAAAATAGACTTCATGACAAGAGCCAAGCAGTTTAATCAAATCCAGTTAGTTTACAAAATGGTTAGCACTCTTGGCAGTGGGAAGTGGCACAGAAATTCCCAGAACTGAATAATGCAGTTTAGACTGGTCATCCGTATGCACATATTTTCCACTCATCTGCTTGTTCCCGTTTTCTTTTTGGATGGTGGATGAGCTACTGACAGGAACCATACTGATCACACAAGATTGGCGTTTCTATCATCTACAATATATATTTTCTTGTTGCAAAAAACCCTGTTTACCCTTAGCTGTGAGTGGGCACACATAATCTTGCTTAAATGGCAACCAAACAGCATGTTGCTTTATGTGCTTGCTGGGTATAAATTCTTAGGTGTCATGTAGTTCAATCTAGGCACACAGCCATTATTTGTATCACTGTTTCATACACAAACACCACTAGTTCAAAGACCCTCTAAACAAACTGAATATTTTGGATCAAGAACAATTATTAGGCACACTTGTGACCACTAACAGTTTTCTAGCCCACAGTACTGTATATAATTGTTATCATAAATTAAATACAAGACAGAATTATTTGCAACTTTGGACCCAAGGTTTGATGCTACTGAACTGATCTAAAAGAGGTATATAACTCTTCACCCTCAATGAAATTTCCACTAAACAATTACATTTATTATAATAATAATAATAATAATAATAATAATAATAATAATAATAATAATAATAATACTTACGTCTATGTTATCTTTTGCATTGTAGTACATTGTATCATTTTCCTAAAAAAAATAAAATTAAAAAAAACATTTATCAGTGGTTGAGAAAAAAAATAAAATGCCATAGGTTAGATTTTCAAAATGCAAAATGTTACCAAATTAACACTTTCACACTTAAATGAAGGGTGCTTCACTATTTTCAAAGCTGAAAGTGCACAGTTTTAATATTACAGATACTGGTACATGAAAAGCAATTCTTTTTGTAAAAAAAAACATAAACAAATATGCCTAAGGGTTCAAGCTGCATTTGTTTGTTATGTTTTTATTGGTTTGTTTTGTTGTTATAAAAGTATGTACTTTTGTTTATCAAAGTTAGTTATTTGGACCAGTACGTGATATTGGGTTGGGCCACTGTTTGCGCAGATTATTGGCAAACACTGCACTAAATGCTGACGGGCAGGATATTAGTCAGCGCAGATAGGCAAAGAATAGTGCTGATAAATATGTTGCTGAAGTGCATCCCTACATGCTCAACTGGACTGATACCCAAACATTGTGAGGGCCATGGAAGAAGTCTGAATTCTCTGTCATGGTCCTCAACCCATAGAGTCATCAGGGCACACGTGCAGTAATGTTGGACTTGATCCACAATGACTCTTAAGTAAACTATTCCAGAGTAAACCAAGGGACCCCAAGTATACCAGGAAAACATGCCAGGTCAACTGGAACCACACAGGGGGTGTTAAGTGATTTGTGCCATCTTCAAAGAATACAAAGGATCACATCGGATTTCTAAGAAAATATATTTGGATAATGACGATAATATGCACTTGATCTGTTTATTAGGTTGTTCGAAATTTTCAATAAAGTAACCTCATTTTGTGATAAACATACTCTTTTTTTACCTTACACATACCTACGACTATATAAGAATACCAAATCAGGAATAAATGAACCTACTTAAATGCTATGTAAACTTTTGGCATGTTGCCTATACTATCAGAATCAGCTTTTGAAAAGACTAGAATACAAACTTAGACAGCTAGATCAGATAGCTCAGCAAATTAATATTTTTACATGTACATCACAGATAAGAATGGCACTGGAAAGCATTGCAAATGCATACTGTACTTGCCAAGTCTCTAGTCTCTACAGACGTACTATACTAGTTAATAACTAACAAGAGTGCCTGTGTTATGACATATGCCCAGAAGACACGGCACTGGTTCAGTGACTGCTGCCACCTGCCAGCACCACATCATTATCACCTTACCACAAGCACATATGCACCTGGGTCTAAGTTAAAATGAACTGCAAGATCATTACACTACAATTAATTAGCCTGTAGCCTAGTTGACCCGAAAACCATTTTCTTCATTTTCATGTGTATATACAGTTCACTGTATTTTTTTTTCCTAGACCAAAAAAAAAAAAAAAAAAACTAAAAAAATCACAATCCACACAACAATATACCTTTCTTTATGTACTGTAAACATGGACTGGAGATGAGGGTTATAGTGGAAAATTATTGCAAAATTAAATATTTGCAAGCCTTTTATTACAAGTTTTTCGCGTATGAAAAAAAAACTTAAACATTTTTGGCACAAATATATTAGTGCTGTACATATAATTAAGTAATAAACTACTACCAGTGCAACAGGTCATCAACATTTCTGAACCAAAATAGGTTTTACGAGTATTTTGGTCACAAATATTTATGGCTTTTACAGTATTTTGTTTAACTATAGCTGATACAGCATAATAAATATCATAAATAAACAACAAAAAATGTTTTTGAAGCTCATACGGCAAGTTTTTTTTCTTTCTTTTGTAATATGTTTTGTAATGCGTTTTCTGTCACAGAATCGCCGTTCAACAGTTCCCTTTCAATTCGAAGACGACCATTAACCAATCCTTTTGAGATATGCCTGCCACAGGTCAAGTATTCACTGAGCATTTTATATAAAATATGCTGCCGATAGGCCCCTCCGTGGAGTGACATCCTCATCCCGCTTCACTGAGGTAATAAACAGTCACTCATTCTCTTTTGCTTTTCACCAACAGGTAGGTAGGTAGGTATAACTAATGTCTCCAGTTGCGTGATTGTAGCTTTTTAAAAGAACTCTCACTTCGAGTTTTCTGCTAATTCCAATGCAAATATTCGGCTTGCCAGTTCCTGGAATCAGTAACTCGGCTTCTGAGGACTGAGCAAACGCGGTGCAATTGCGCTCCGTTTAAAGGCTTTATTTCAACAGCCTACATCACTCACCGATTCTAGGCTGCTTTCTTACATCCACTTATTTTTTACAAAACAGTTCCACCAAATGGATAAACATAAACAATTCAGAACGCTATACTAACAATATCTGCTCATGTCACCACATAAGTAAGTATGATTAATATTGGCAGCTCAACTGGAAACAAAATTATCTTAACTAACCAACCGTTTCAGTGCAATCAAATATCATACCAAATTGAATGGCAAGTGATATGCTTGAGAAACTGGACAAATTAATTCACATGCAGCAATCATTTTTTGCTCTCATTTTTATTTCCTGCCTGAACACCAATAACAAATTGCATGTAGCTGCATAAATGAACAGACATTAAAAATATAAAAAACTCACTAAATCCTGAACTAGAGCCTTTAATTATATTGTTTTTGTAACAGCTTAATGTGATATTTATGCGAAGGACATGTCTAATAAAATCCCTCTTAACCAATGTGATTGTCCTTTGGGGGAGGTGAAGGAGTGAAAAAAAAACTGTAAAAACTTTATTTTAATATACTGCATTACAAGAATCCTCAGTGCTAGAGCTGGGCTTTTCCTTCCATAAGCAGAAATAATTATTTATCAAGTAAGAAAGCATATAGAAATACTGTAATATATTTTAACTCACTTAATAGTATCATATATACTAACAAAGGATTAACTCCTTCTCAAGTCATTGCATTGTACTGGCATTATTACTCCTGCTTATGGTTTCATTTGAAAAAGTGTGTCAGCATTTCCAGGTGCCAGTTTTCTGTGCTTAATTAAATGTATATGAACTTCAGCAAACCTGTGACCTGACTGAAGTCTGAACTGCCATGACATGCAGATCTAAATTTGATCTTAAAAAGTCATTTTGCCTCGCTGTTGCCTCAGCATCTATTCAGCTAGCCCAAATGCCAATATAATTATTTTCATTGTCAAACATTCCCTATGCAACTTTCACCCTTTTCATTTACACTGAGTACCTAATGCACACAGTTCATGGGTTGGTTTGTGTGGATCTTCATACATCAGCCACTGTTAATGGTGAATTTAGATAACTTAGTACCAGCATAAGTACATCTAGTTAAACTTTGACCCTTGTTTCTGGAGAAGCATGGCCTTAGATATGTCTTGTATATTGACTAACATTGTGGATATTTAGTTAATTCGAGGGATGTTTTTAAAATGGGTTTGTGGAGTTAGTGGGCATTAGCACAAACTGTTGTTGGTGTCACTGTATTAGCCAACTTGGGCGAGTAGCTGTTTAATAAAAAGTCTTATTATTGCATATATATAACGTATTAGACACATATAAAAGTATCAATAAAGTATTGATAAATTATACTGTGGTTATGTGATCCCCACAGTACGAAATTATAAAATTAATGGAGATTATTTAGTTAAATCACCAAAGGTAAAATCATTCTTGTCTTAAAGGGTCTGCTGTTCGATGCATCGATCAATAAACCAACATAGAAGCCAAGCTAAATTGTCGATAATTGTCGCTTCGCCACAAATATCGCTTGTAACAAACATGTTCTTATTTTATTTATTTTTAAAGTTAACTGTCCCAATTAATATGCAAAACCAATATAGCCACAGGTATACAATGTGTGGCTTTCTATATCCCAACATATTACATATGGTCATATTCTAAATTCAACCATGTATTTGTCAGATATGACATAGAACCAAACTGTTACAAGGAATTATTTGTTTTAGTTATTTTTATAAAAGGGGCCGTGTTCCTGGTGTTACTTACCAAAGTCATCAGAATTTTTTTGCTAACATCTATGACCTTAATTCATTACTGCAGGTATTTTAAGAATGCATTAGGTGGACGAACCACTCAATATAAAACTGGGTTATTAAAGATTAGGGTGTACAACTAATTTTAGAAAGTCATGCTCTATACCTAGGGAAAGACCAAATAATTATAGGAATCCTATTACATTTGCACATAATTTACCGTAATTACGTTTCTGAACACAGATGTTAAATCATTCTGTATAAAACACTGTAGCTTTTGGACCTTTATTAGATTCCACTGGAAACATGGAACGTGTTTTCCTGCTGTGCACAGAAGAATATGTAACAATCAGTTTTTTCTTACCCCAAACTCATTTTTCCATTGGTGTTCCATCTGGAAATTCTCAGCCGCTGTTGCAAGGGTCTGAAATAACAAGGAAAACATAATGTCAGTCATTGGGGCGTCAACAATTATTATGTTGCTTTGGGGTAAATTATTAAGACTAGAATTTTTACTTTTATTTTTTCATTATTTATTTATTTAGTTTTAACAAAAACACCACCCGATAGCATAATCAAAGGGGCATGTCATATCAGATCATATGGTTTGTAAAGAACTGACAAAGAAAGGTGCATAAGAGCAACATCTCAAAGTGTACTGTCTCTATGCAACACATTTAGCATGAAGGCTTTATACAGATTTCCCAGATATGAAGTCACAACATGAAATGGTATCTGATCCACAATCAAACTTGACCTAGAGAATCACAGAACTGTACCTGTGCAAAGGAATATCTAAACCAAGCATCTGTCTCAGGCCACATACTACTCAAAGTGAAAGGTGGCGTTAGATTTTTGCACAACACTGAAAATATGAAATATGTTGTCAGCTTAAACAGAAGATGACATATTAGCCGTAGCAGGTGTGGCGCAGGAGATGAATTGACAAACCCATATAGTCTCCCCTTATGGAGATGATTAAATACACACATACAGAACACTTTATATTGACTCCATCAAAATGTAAGAAAGTTCAAAATAAAAATAACGCAAAGTTATTATATATTGTTTTTCACCCAAGTATTTATTATTACAGTTCCTCTTTCATTCTAGGGAGTCCATTTATTAATGTGGTATGTTTTTTTTTTTGGCTCCTGTTATCCCAATATGCCCTTCCACTCGCATCTGTAAATAACAAGGTCTCTTCAACTATGGCTAACAACTATTCAGCATTAAAAACATTTTCCTTATTAAAAAGAAGCAGCTTGCTTTCCAAGTATGTTACCTGAATGAAAGCACAACTCCAATATGTTGCTTCTGGCAAGTAACCAATTTCTAGTCAAGCTAACATTGCCATGACTATATTCTAGACAACACCATGATATTAAATATGTCTACAAATGTAGTTCATTTACAGCAGTCGGTTGTAACCAAGGAGGCAACACCCACACATCTTCCCACGCATATAACCTTCATAAACTAAAATGAGATAGAGATTTTGATCAGGGACTATTAGCTGTTTCATTACTAATACTAAATATGTGGGGCTGTATGCATAAAGTTTTTTTTTTGTATCACAGGCTTTGGGGGAGAAATTGTAAAAGTATTATTATGTACGCATATTTTAACACAAGTTGCTTTTGACATTTTCTTTTTTTTATTCCTATGTATGATTAAAAGATGCCTTTATCTGTTTTCAGGTTTCAAAACAAATTGTCTGGGGTTAGACTCTTACAAGTCTGGGACCATTTCTTTCACCTTGGAGTTGAATGTATGTTGCTATTGTGTTATCTGTTAGCATACTTGCATGTATGAAATGATCTTCTTTAAAATGAATAGTACAAATGCTGCCAATTAATGAGCCACAGACTTGTTAAATACATGTCATTCATACTCAGAAGAACTGCCGTATTTGTAACAGATCCTGGTATTGTATGAGTATTTGGCACACTTCTAATTATTATGAAACCATAAGTCTAAATCGTAGTTATTCAGTCATCGCTGTAGCCAAAATGAAAAACACTATTTTAATGAAAAGAACCTAATACAATACATGTATTGTTATTATTATTATTATTATTATTATTATTATTATTATTATTAAGGAGCTCTCCCTGAAAAGTGAATAACATATAAGCACCTCATACACACTCATAAGGATGCATACCGCTTTTTAAGTGAACATGCAATTGCATTCAATGGGAACAACTGATGTTTTTATAGATGGGGAGATAAAGGTCAATGGAATTTTCCGTTACACCAGAACAAGCTTATTTGTACACAGGCAAAAAAAGACAATCAGTTCCTGCAAAAGCCTTGTATAAGAAAAGAAGAAAATCTGCTAGTCAGGAGCCATCAAAAGCTCAACAACAGGATGGGATGACCATGGTTATTGTGTCAAATTCTTCACTCAAGGTAAACACACAATAATGTTCAAACATTGTGTTAGGAAACTCATTTTTAAAGGAGGTTGTTAAAATGCATTTTGTTTTAGTTTCTTATATTCCTTTTTGTTGCCCTTTATAGCCAAACAATGGATATCAAAACAACCTGTGCCTGGTTGCTTATTCAAAAGATAGATCTTAGGATAAGAATGTGAATTAACATTTTTACGATATATAAAGCTGATGGAAAACTAGCTGGAAAAGTATCAATCCTCAACGTAATAGCTATTTCCCCATTCTCGCTTTGTCACTTTTCCTTTTGAATGGTGGGTTTGATGTAAAAAGCCAGTGATCTATTATCCACTAGGACCATATTTTAGGAAATAAAATACAGCTATCAACATTATTGCCCTAAAGTTATACAGTCTTGATAGACAGCATGAAGTAGCTGGTGGGGGTAAATAAGCTTCATATTTTACAGAGAAAATAATATGTGCTTAAAATCTTTCCAGAAAAAAAGAAAACATTGCACCACATTCCAGCTGGATTGCGCATCAGCCAGACATTCTAACTGTTCTGGAACCACTGTTTATAAAAACTCTGTTTACATCTGGTTTGCAGGTGAGTGAACATGTTTATATATATATATATATATATATATATATATATATATATATATATATATATATATATATATATATATATATATATATATTATATGTATATATCTCCTCTTTGTCTGATATTAAAACACAATGAGTCTGAATCCTGTTTTTACCAATTATCATCCAACTGACAGAGACACAGTCTAAAAGCTCAATAGGGAAAGTATAGATTGTCTACCTTAGCTTAAGGCTAGCTGTCATATCTGCTTTTTAATCAATAACAAACTGAACAATTTAAAAGAGTTAACATGTCACCGTACATTTTAATATACACAAGTTTAATAATAGAACAAAAATAATTGAATACAAAACATATTAACTGGTAATTAACTGGCACAGACAAAATAATAACACCATAACAGAATGACAACAGAGACTGTTGGACAGACAGACAGACTTGGTCAAGCACAAACTGTTGAAAAATGTATGCTATATAACTGCAAGGAGTTGAGATTCAATTCCAGCACTAAATCAAGCCACCGCTAATTCAGCTAATGTTTCAGAACCTGCTGGGCTCAGCTCATACAAAACCCCCTTGTCTGGTCCGTGTCTTTTCAGCAGATAGACATAGTGTGAATGACCTGAGATCAGCTGTATTTTTAGACATTGGCATGAAAGTTGAGTGACCCTAGAGCAGCTGCTGCAGCCAGTATACTGCTGAGAAACACCTAAGGTTCATAAGAACATAAGAACATAAGAAAGTTTACAAACGAGAGGAGCCCATTCAACATCTTACTCGTTTGGTTGTTAGTAGCTTATTGATCCCAGAATCTCATCAAGCAGCTTTTTGAAGGATCCCAAGGTGTCAGCTTCAACAACATTACTGGCGAGTTGATTCAAGACCCTCACGTTTACACACACATTCTCTGTGTAAAAAAGTGCCTCCTATTTTCTGTTCTGAATGCCCCTTTCTCTAACCTCCATTTGTGAGCCCTGGTTCTTGTTTCTTTTTTCAGGTCGATAAAGTCCCTTGGGTCAAAACTGTCAATACCTTTTAGAATTTTGAATGCTTGAATTAGGTCACCGCGTAGTCTTCTTTGTTCAAGACTGAATAGATTCAATTCTTTTAGCCTGTCTGCGTATGACATGCCTTTTAAACCCTGAATAAGCTCTCCATGGCATCAGCTCACCATTCTAGGCAATTCCCTGGTAGCCTTCTGGTCTGTAGCACCTTAGATTCCATTGATACGATACACTAAAAATAAGAAAGCTTCCAGCTGCTCACACTACCTTGACAGAATCATTTCAATAATCACCCACACATGTGACTTTATAAATATTCAACAAATACTGAAAAAAATACACAAATAAAATTAGATAAAATTCACACATGGCTTTAAAAAAAAACAACAAAACATATTCTGATAGTTTAGATGGCATACCTACAACAGTGTTTACAGACACATTTTGATAATTAAACTAATTAGTGTCAATTGAATAATATGTCTAGCTATTTAGGTCAACTTTCAGATGTACACAGAGGAGTACCATACACTAAACTGCAGAAAGGAGGCAAGAGTTATTAACACTTTAAGTGATTGTACAGTAGCTACCAAAAAATCCCCAAATCGTACCTTACATGGTCTACTGGTTTATTTTTGTTCAATTAAGCCAGATAAAACAATTTAATGATGTAAAACATGGTAAGGCTGAAGTCGTGAACTAAACATGTTTTACCTGTCATGTAGATACTAAAAACATGCTAGAAATTTGAGAGAGGTGTGGCTTTTGAGAACATTTGCATAGCACCGCCTTTTTATACAGTATATTGATTAAAGTTGGGAATTGCTAGCCTAAGATGTAAAACCACCTAACCCCTTTTATAAAAAGAAACAAGAACAGGGCCCTGCTTCATATAAGACAGGGTAATTATTATTTACATTACTTATGTATTTACTTTTGGATGTTGAACCACAGTGGGAAATCACTCTGCTCTTTAGAGCAACTCCAGATGTGAGTGTCTTAGACTGGAGCAGCTGCCTCTGTGTCAGTGTCTGCCACTCCTCACACCTAGGGCAGAAGCAAGCATCCAGCTTCGAGGAGGTGGCATCAGCTGGCCTTACCATATCTAGGGAAAACACAGCAAATCTCCAACAAACAAACAGCTTTCTGTTTAATGCATGGCTGACACATCTTGACAGATCTGGATTTGAAACACACGTTAGATGTGTCAACACATAGTATTTTTGTTGTTGTTGTTGTTGTTTACAATAAAATATGGATATATCTAATTGGACTTGTAGTATTAAGTAAGCATTGAGTTTTACAAATAACTGACATTTCAAAACATGTCTATTCAGTATAGTATGTTGCAATTATTTTCATGTTGATTGGGAGTTGGTCACTGTTTAAAAAAAAAAAAAGATGAGTGGCTGTATTTAATTTATCCTAATTAACACTGTAAAGGAGCCTAGACTGTGTTGCCATGACAACCATGCTGTTTTGCAGGTAGGTATTTATCAATGCACCCTTCCTCTTTCTGCCAAGGAAGGAGAATCTTCTTTGAATTCACAACAGCAACAAAAGCAGTTATATGACATTCCAGTATTAAACCATGTCAGCCCTGGAAGCTTGGGTAGACACATACTAATTTCTATAAAGCAGACATGTTTTTTTAAAACCTAATTAGTTGTATTTAAATCTAGTGAAGGAAACTTGCTTTTTCTGCATACGGTTTCAGTGCTTACTCTGCTCACTGATACAACCTTTTGCAATTGAAACCAATACGGTAATACTTTATATTAAGTGTCTTTGATTACTATATATTTGCACAGTAATTAGAGACACTGATGAGAATGGTGACATCATTTACTTAGACAATTAACAGCCTCTCAGATTTGCTAAAATGAACTTACACATATACCAGCCACAAAATGGTTCCTAACAATATGATCTCAGCTCACATATACAAGAGATTTTGTCCACGTTTGTTCTGGGATTGATTACAGTGAAAACCTTTAGTTTGAACTTTTGCATGCTTTGGTTTTGACCATTTTACAGCTCAGCCTCAAGAATTTAATCAGAAATCTTTCCGCACTTTTTCAGAACTGTTAAACAGTGCCGTGCTGAAAACGTAGTCTCACACAGGCATATGGAAATAAAATAACGGCAAATTCCAGCTCCCACCTTTGTTAGGCTTTGGCGCTATCTTGACCTTGTTTGAAACAGCTGGGATATTTCCACCCAAATTGGTTCTACTGGAAGGCACAGAAGGCTTTCCCAATCTTTTGAAACTCACACCACAAAGCGATCCATTGAGACCACCAAACACAAACTCGCAACTGTACACTATGAACCACCGCGCTGAGGAAGCTTGTTGCTCGGGTTACTGGGTATGGAAGCCAGAGTACAGTTATTAGTGCCATCTGCTGTTTGGAATTAATGTAATTTTACTTTGTATGTATTCATTGTCAGGAATTATATTTTTTAAATACGCAATCAACACTGTTAAAACATTGCTATGCTTATGTGTTGATGTTTGTTGATATTTAACCCAAGATCCACCAAAAATCTGTCGAGGTTTACTAGTGGATCGTGATCCATGTATTGGCCACCACTGCTCTACAGCAAGGATTTATAATTTGCAGCCATTTGTTACCAACCAATTAGACTAGTAATTTTAACCCATGTTATGAATTGCCAGTGATGGGTTAATAAGGCATTGAGCTATACAGCATTACTATTATATGGAAACTGTAATAAGATCCAAAATGGAAAATTACCTATATGGTAACAGTATCCTGGGAGACAGTCAGCATAGTTTTATGAAAGGGAGATGGTGTCTAACTAACCTGCCTGATTTTTTTGAGGATGCAACATTGACAATTGATAATTGCAAAGCACATGGCATGGTTTATTTAGATTTCCAGAAAGCTTTTGACAAAGTCCTGCATAAAAAATTACTTCTCAAACTGAACGCAGTAGGGATTCAAGGAAATGCATGCAAATGGATTAGGGAGTGGTTAACAATGTAGAAAACAGAAAGTACTGATTAGAAGAGAAACCTCAGAATGGAGCGAGGTAACCAGTACAGTACCATGGGGTTCAGTATTAGGTCCTCTGCTCTTCCTAATCTAAATTAATGACTTATATTCTGGTATAGTAAGCAAACTTGTTAAATTTGCAGACTACACAAATACAGCAGTGGCACACACTGTTGCAGCAGCAAAGGTCATTCAAAATGATCTAGACAACATTCAGAACTGGGCAGACACATGGCAAATGACATTTAATAGAGAAAATTGTAAGGTACTGTACGCAGGCAATAAAAAAAAAACACTATAAATACCATGTGGGAGATACTGAAATTGAAGAAGGAATCTATGAAAACGATCTAGAAGTTTATGTTGACTCAGAAATATCTTCATCTAAACAATGTGGGGAAGCTATAAAAAGGCCAACAAAATATTCAGATATATAGTGAAAAGTGCTGAATTTAAATTAAGGGAAGTAATGTTAAAATTGTGTTCAGTTCTGGTCACCTCGCTACAAAAAGGATATTGCTGCTCACTGTGTTACATTTTTAAACACTACATCAAAAATGGGTGGATCTTGGTATCCTGTTTCATTGGACTATCACAGATAGTGCCGTTGGTCCACATTTGTATATATGCTTACTGTATTTGTGACCAAAACATTTGGCAAATCAGATCATTTTCATTCCAGAAAAGTTTTTACTTCAAATTGTGTATAGCACATATTCAAAGTCTACAGGTTCTTGAAGCAGAATGCAGTGAATCCGCAGTGTGGCACTGACATATCTGCATGGAGCTTTCAATAAATTTTCTTCACTACTACCTTAGAAAAAAAACACAAGTAAAAAAATGTAATTCACCTTTAACAAAGTGTGTTTTTCACACAGGACAAAACTTAATTGAAACTACAAAATTGAACCGTGTATAGAACTTAATCCTTCACAAAAGTCTTTGTGAAAAATCAGGTATCACTTTAAAATATGGAAATGGAGGCCTGCCCAATGATTTTTGGTTAATAGCAAAACTGTTATTCCACTTTATCCATTGAGTAACAGCTGTTATAAATTTGCGTTTACTGATCTTCCATTTAGCCAAGTAGGTCGTAAATTATTCATTGTACAGAACCCTGTCAAGGCTGAGATTAAGATGTTCTCAAGCTTGCAAAAGGCCAATTCCTCATAATACTCTATGTAGATTAAGAAACAGACACATAATACAGTCCATACAGAATAGTAGATGGGAAATGTATTTGCAGTCTGGGAACATGTAAAGCAACATCTTTGTCTTTTAAAGCAAATATAGTTATAACAAAATAATGTTAGAATCTCACTTATATACAAATGTGTAAAATACAGTTAGCAACTGCATCCAAATCACAGACAAAATGAAATAGCAAACTGTTCCGATTGGGAAATAAATAAAACCTCCATTATTGCAACCCTTGCCCTGTGACAAAGATAGAGTGATTATTGGTAATAAATCTCTCTCCCAACCTGTGAGGGCACTGTGCAAAGGGAACAGTGCCCTGGACTGGATGGCCAGACAATTAATTCCCAGGGTTAGAAGGGAGTTGGCCATCTAGAAAGGAGGCGGAGCTAATATACACTAAATCATCAACCCAGAAGGGAAACGACGTGCCTGCTGCGGGTTGCACTAATGAACCAAGGGGTCAAGATTGATGGTGCAAAAGGGGGCGTAGCGAGGTGATCTGTTTCTTGTTACGGTTAAGCTGAACCGTAAGGAAAGACATTCCAATTCCAAGTAATGGAAAATAAATCCAATTACGTTTCACTCATTACATTAAAGCACTTTGCTGGGAGTTGAGGGACAGACAGGTGGGTTCATAACACCACTTTGGCAGGGACCCACATAGAAGATTAAATATCTTCCAGCACATTAATCCATTCACCAAATTAAATTGGAAGACTAGTAACTATATTACCATAAAACCACAAATTATAATACAAAATGTATCAACAAAATGTTGAATGTGTTACAGCTGCCAGTATTATGGTTTCTTAATATGTGTAATAAAGAAAAAGGGATATTGTTCTGACAGAAAAAAACAATGAGTGCACACATTAGGAAAGTATTATGCTAATAAAACAGTATGGCATGTACACCAGATTCAAAACAGAACCTGAAGGAATTTTATATCATACGCTAAATATGTTCTGTAATTAGCAATTTATTTCTCACTACATATAAGACCATGATACATTAGTCCTTTTAATGAATTTAACCATAATCTTGCTGTATGCATCAAGCAGAATAAGATATTTTTATATGCTTTGGTAACAGTAGTTATTATAATATATTAATATATATATATATATATATATATATATATATATATATATATATATATATATATATACATATTATATCAATGCTGAATATTTAGTTTAATATTATTTTATTCTGTTGAATGCAGCTCTATGTGGTGCTAACATTTTAAGACACAGTTAATAGCCCAGCAGTTTTGCCGCCATTCCAAGCACTCATTAAATGTTCCCCTCCTGGGAACAAGCAGTGATATCAGGTGAACTGGAAAAGTCAGTCAGTCAGCTTGAGCTCTTGTAGACCAATCACTGGCATGGCAGGAGAATGAGGTTTAGCTTCTACCCCTCAACCCTTTCAGTGCTGAAATCCCTAAACGCAAACTTTCAATCACCATGCACAGTCTGCGTGTATCACATGCATTTATTTATCTTCTTGTATGATGCTAGCCTAGGATGACTAAGGTAACACAGTATATTTAATAACACTCACTTCATTTACTTTTACAGAGATATTAAATCTGTATATCCTGCTGTGATAAACCAGACTTCATAAAGGCTTACTCGTTTGAAATCTCAGCCTATTATAGCCTCAGCTAAATGTATAATTTCTATGAAACTGGGTCTCTGTAACTATTTAGGCTTCTCTAAAAATGTATCAATGCATGCGTTTAGCTTTCCTTTTATTTGTTTATTTTGTGTACTTAATATGCACAGCCATTTGAGGTATCTCAGACTCAAAATGCTTTAAAAGCTGACATTTGTTATTGTGCTTGTTGATTGGATTTTAATTTAAGCTTGTTCAAAAAAATAACTATGCATTTATTTTAAATACAGATTTTTTAAAAATGGCTATATTGTCTTGAGATACACTTTGTTTTCAATGTACCGTTTTAAATGTATGTTGCATAATTACTTTAGAGCTGGTTGAGTGCAGGTCTCCCTCGCTAGTAAAACAACAACCCTAGAATGATTTACTCATACCCTCAACCAGCCCTGAATCACTTAACTGGCAGAAATGGGAAACAGATTATGTGATCCAAATGCAGTGCTGTGATTGGTCTCTGTCCTGATTCACACTTTAAGTTACACCAAAACAACATCATTCCCTGTTGCTCCTTCAAGGCCAGTTTATTACATTATAAATTGAGGGTACTGGCCCAAAGTTCTACAGGATCTTGAACAACTGATGGCAGCACTGCATTAGTGAAGAATGATAATACACTGCTCTCTATGCCATTTCCCAAGCACGCTCTAACGGATTGAGGTCAGCGAAATTACTGGGAATATCTTCATCATGAAGTCAGCTCTGGTGTGGCGTCATCATGTTTTCACATACGTACTGCAGAAATCCGAAAAAGCCACCTCAATGAAAAACAGAACCTTCCAGCACTTTTAAACAGCCGATGTGACACGTCAGAGTTAGCACAGACACATTAGATGCCAATAACGAGTTATCTTGCTGAAAGTGATGGCTGTCGCCCAGCTTGTAATGCGACAATCAATCTTGTCATGCAACCGTGAACCTAGGGTGACCACTGCAATGTCTTCCATCAACACTGCCAGTGCTAATCATGCTGAAAGCAAATCATGCTAGTGGCAATCACGTCATGCATATTTTGCTATGTTATTAATGTTTTCTAGTGTACTAAAATAATATCAAACTCACAATATCCCAGTAGTTTCTGATTGGTGTATTTTGAAATGGAATAACCAGAAAACTTGATGGTAGATCCTACCATCTCAATATCACTATAATTCAAACCCATGCACAATTTCAAAAACAGGATAGCATTCAGTTTAAAAAACAACCTCATCCACTTTAACAGATGTTATGTGACTATTCAATGCATGTGAGATTCTAACAGATTCTACCTTCTAAACCCATTAACTATTAACTCTAGAACAAAGCCAGCTTTTGTCATAGAAAGTCATTCCTTGCAATATTTACATCACCTCCATTGCTGAGAACAAACAAAATGAAACGTTCTTCAAATTTCACTAACAAAATGCACTGCCAACTCTTGTTTGCTTTTGGTAATCATAATAATAAAAAAATTAAAATAAGCGTACAGAATTACATCAGGCACGGTGTGATAACTGAAGGGCAAATTTATGTGAAGAATATTGTGACAGTGAACTTTCCTTGACGCTAATGCTCTTTCCAGACATGTCGTTAACTGGCATCACTGCTGCTGAAACCTCCCAGGATCAACTTGGCAGCAACCCCACAACTACAACTGAAAAACAATGTCACAGGCCCTGCTAATGCATTTTTACACATTAAGTCCTATGGAAACAGAAAACATAGCACACATGTATATTACATTTCTCCTCTAGCATGATACATCTGCTTTAATGTAACAATTTCCATTGAGTCATCGTACGAATGAAAATTTAATGCTGCTATCTGTACCTGCTGTCTACATAAGCCACTGTCAAACCTGTATTTATATACACCATTTTTTAAAATATATTTTCTTTTGTTCTTTTTAAAGTATACAGACATTTGGTACTACACTTGGTATAAGAAAGTTGTCTTGTTTGCTTGCCTTGCATTCCAGGAAATCTTTTACACTGCACATCCTAGGTCATTTAACTTCAGCAGTGTCTTGGGGATCAAGCATCTTAAGTGCAGCAAAGCACGTCAGGCATAATGGATTGTAGCTATTTGGCTACTGACACGAAAGCCCTGAAGGGGTGGGGACAATTACAGTCTCCAAGTGAAATAATAATGAAAGTGCAAGACTATTTGAAAGCAATGCCTGCAAACAGTGATATCTTTAACCTATATGAAAATATATGCTTGCTAAAACTTTCAAAATGACATATTTGAGTCCTATATAGTCAATGTATATGCATGGTGTGGGGCAGTGTCTAGACTTATTTTGTAAGCTACAATTCCTTCCAGATAGTTTAAAAAAAAAAAAAAAAAAAAAAAAAAAAGTTTGGACATATGACTGCAGCTCAGCTAATGAAGAAAATCCTTTGGCCGATGAGAAAAGATCTCTTCTTTTCAGGGAAGATATATCATCTTCTCCTTATCTGCACTGCTACTGGCCAGACTGTACTTCTATTGACATTTTAAATTGTGGTACAGTTCCCCATGGGGTAAGGGGAACTGTGGCTGACTGCCTCAATAGTAAATCAATACCAGTGTAATGTATCCCTTGGATTATAATCCATGAATAATTTACCATGCCCAGATTTTAAGTCACAAGAACGCAGAATTATCCCTCTATCTGTCAGCGGATGCCTAGCCTTGATGTGAATTGCATGGATATAACATGTGCAATGACATATATAACACAACTGGAAACCGAAACTGGTTTGTTTACTATGCTTAAAACATAATATTCTGCACATTCAGAGACATATAAATGGGTGCATTTATCTATCTACACCATATGGTAAGATATTCAAAAGTTTACACGAACATTAAAGACAGAGCAAAATCTGTAATATCCCACCTTCACTTCTAATGTACTTTGCTATAATATGCTATTATATGCAGGGGATAATTTGTAAAAAAAAAAAAAAAAAAAAAAAAAAAAAAAGGTACTGGATCTTTTTTTTGTTTATAGACCTAATGTACTGACCTTAGCTTACATATATGCTTCATTATCTCAGCTTGTTAATGGTGGCAGTTGCCTGCCCTTTGCCTGGCTATGTTTTAGCATCATGTTCAGGTTTGAACAATACCAGTGGTGGGCTGACTAATCTGATGAACAAGGGTGATGACACTGTTGTTGATAAGAGCACTAGTTTTAGGCATTTCGCTGATTGGGGTGTAAAAAGACCAAAAAACCCCCCCAAAAAAACAGTAATTTTCTTACAGCTGATCTCAGCCATAGCAACAATGGAAGAGTCATCTCAGCTATAGTCCCCTAAGGGGGACTGAAGCCTTCAGCCAAGTTTAGCATTTGCTTTTCAATTGTTTTGTTTTATTTTGTATCCCTTTTTAGATCAAATCAGTACTAAATAAACATACTGACAGGGTCCATGATTACATTTTGGAATATTATATAATGCAGAGTGTTGCTCTTGAGTGTTAGAACGCCAGTTACTTGATTTTCACATGCAGTCATGCTTCCCCACTTTAGGACTGGAAGACAGAGTGGGGTTCTAATTTTAGCTTTGTGTATATTCTCACAATTGTAGCCATGCACAGAACTCGAAATCTTGCAATCCACAACCAGCTGAGCTTGTCATTGTGGTGCATGGTTAAAGATGTACTACAGTTACAATTATTGTTGCACCTTTGGTATGAAAACCACCTCCTTTACAGCACACAGGCACAAGGACATTTTTCATCTCTGTTTTCTTTAGATATCCTGTATTCATAACCCCAGTTTGGACCTGCCATATGAACACCTTTTTCAAATTTAAATTTCACTACCCATCTATGCTCTATTTACTTTAATAAGAATGTGTGTCTGAGCAATGCTGCTAGAACACATTTACTAAAACCATCTTTGTACAAGGACCACTTTTTAAACCTTGGTCACAAGGCAGTTTTTTCAGAAAAGCCTTAATGAACAAGACAAAAGAGGAGCACTGCTTTTAGACTCATCTGCACAGCAAGTAGTGAATGCAAACTACCCAATTTGGAGCATTTGACAATACCTCAGGCGGCAAGAAAACTGTTACGATTTATTGTGCCAGTACTATCTGTAAGTATTCTCAGGGAAATCTCATTTATTACACCGCTGTTTAGGACAATATATATTTTTTTCTCTTCTACAATATTAAAAACGGATGTACATCCACAAATTTAACAAAGCCCCAAGATCAGGGGTTAACAAACTGGGGTCCAGGGGCCCCTGGGTGACTGCAAGATGTTTCTCAATTTGCATGAATGCTGCTGTTGGGGGTTACTTAGAATGTAACGTTGACGTCAGCTTGTGCTCATGCTAACAGTGTGTACCATTATAAAACAAAAGGGGGATGATTCTAAAAGTAACAAAATACGCAGATCTTTATGCACTTCATAATTATAACATCAAAAAATAAATGCAGGATTTCTGTCAATATGTTTTTTTTTGTTTGTTTGTTTGTCCCAGTACATATTCTTGATATATGTTCTCCCCTCTACATAAATCAAACAAACCAAGCCGCTTACCTTTACAGTTAGGTTTGTGTTACATTAGCAGTCTGAGTACAGTAATTATGGAGCGGCTTCTCAAACATCTAAGAAATGACACTGACCATAATGAAAGCAATATCACTCCTACTGGTACAGATGAACAACTTCTCAAACTAAAGGTATCAAAATAAAAATATTCAGTTTGGATTTGTGGGCTTTCCAAACAAGATGGCCTTGGAATGGCTGTCTAATGAGCCTTAAACTATAGGCATGCAGAACCCAGAGTGTGTGACATCTCCATGGACACTGTAAGGTGTAAGGTTCTCTGTTTCTATGGATTCATCGGGTGGGTGGTCCTCAATGATGATACCTGATGTCATGGAGGGCTTTGAGCCAAGAAAGTTTGGGAACCCTTGTCCTAGATGATTTAAACTCCATTAGGTTAGCAAAATGGTAACATGTATTTAACAAATAATATTAAAATACTGTCTGGATGTTTAAAATAAATGAAATGTCTTTAAATACCTTTGACCATGGCCTTTTTCATTTTTAGCTGTATTCACAGTGTTTTCTAATTATGCACTTGCATTTTCAAATTATATGACATCACTATTCTTTAATTAACCACATCACAATTTATTCTCAACTACAGTGGAGAAATGCAATTGAAAGGTTTGTTTTTATTTAATTTAGATTGCTCTGTAATACTGCTAAAAGTATTAATAACTCAAAAACAATGTTTGCAGGCATGTACAGTAAATACTATAGGCATCCTAAATTATGATGTAGTAATAGATTTAGTGAGCATGCCAGGTGATGGAATGTCTTTCATCTAGCCACTGACAGGTTAATTTTTAAGTCTATAGTGTTCCAGTTTTCACAATATCTTACAAAAACAAAACAAACAGCTGCTGCTACTGCTCATCTTTCTCTCACAAGGTTTCTCAGTGTGCCTATAGCTGGCTGTGATGGCAATTTGTATGTCATGAAAGGAAGTGTCCACCCATGCATATGAGTGGAGAAGCAGCACACATTAAAGCTAGCTATACAGACCACATGGGTAGATGTTACATTGAAATGCACTCTGTATTTTCTTATGTCCATTTCAAGGTACAGTATATTTGGCTAAGAGAACACCCCTCAGGAAGCAAGCAAAATGTTTTCTTAGCCGAAGTGTTCTCTAAGACCACCGGACACAATACGCCGAGGTCAGTCACAATGTGACTCATTAAATACAAATGTATTTATTACTTGTAATGACACACGTGCATCAACATATTAAATTAACAGAGTAAATAAGAAGAAAGCAATAGGCAAGTGTATGTTAATAAACTATAATAAACTAACTAAATTAAAAAAACACCTCTACATAGGTTAACAATGCAGCAGCGGCCTGAATAGTAATTATGAATACGAGAATGAATTGTAACAGTGGTTGTTAACACAGCACCGCCCTACACACATTAAAAACCACAGCAGCAGCTCTAGATTACTCTTGTGATGACAAATCAGTTTTGACAAGATTGAATAAACCATTTCAGTTTGATGTTGACGAGTTATCAGGTTACAAAACAGTACTGAATCGATTAGCAACTAATCGCTATCAGTAACAAAAAAGGTGTTCTTTTAAGCAAAGTTCCTGTTCCTTTAGGCGTAGCATTTACAATGAAAAAATTGTTTTTAAGCCAGTGTTCTCTTAGGAGGTGTTGCTATACGCGGAGACCCCTATACAATATTAACCTATTTTTGTTTTTGTTTGTTTTTTAATGAGCAAGGTCTGTTGTTAAATGTCTTTAGTGTAATGTGTGCATGTTAAATAACGTAATTAGCCACAAAACAGAAAGAAAACATAATGAAATGCTTGCTATAACTGGAGTAAACATTTAAGGGGTCACCAAGAAGCTGCAACTTGCCTCTTTACAGCTTTACTATTAGAACTGTTCTGAATGTTCCAACAACCCATCATTCAGCACATCAGTCACACACTGCAGTGCAAGTGACCGTCATGTAAATCAATGAGGAAGCTTTTAGTAAATGGTAATGCCCCATGCAATAAAGACCCAGCTGTGTGCAGACACAATCTATACAACCTCAGCCACCCACATGCACAACACAGCTCATATTAGCAGCGCAATATTATGTGTTAAATATAATAATAATAATAATAATAATAATAATAATAATAATAATAATAATAATAATAATAATATGCACATGGGTGGGCACCCCTTCACAGTGATGCTTGTCCATATGTCTTGTTCTAAACAGTAGTCACAAAGTACAATATATGAACTATACATGCAGAATTGTCTGTTTATTACCACTGGAATCTATTCTCACAATGTAATGAAACAGTGGCTGATCTAAATTCTATAGAATCTGGGGGTTTAACCCTGTAAATATAATATAATACAGAGCATTTAATACTAATATACACCACTGTTTCAAATTCACATAGACTGTATGCTGTATGTGGAGTCTGCAAAATGTTATATTTAATTTATAAACCTGTGATAATGAATTGGTTTATGCAGTAAATCAAAAAGTAATCTGTAGGCCCCAAAACCCTATTAGACTTACAACTAGCTTTACAGGAACAATGCAGATTTACTTGAACACTGTGTCCTATTTATACTTCTCAATTGTGAGATCTAATAGTGAAACATTATTGTAATGTTATTCATTGACTTTGCACATATTCTGCAGCAGGAAAGTGATATGGAATTTGAAACAAATAAGGTGGTATATACTGTAATAAGCGGGCACAACAAAGGAGTGATTCAATAATCTAAAGAATTGTTTTGCTTTGCTTTTACCCCTTTAAATAAATTTGGAAACAACAGAATTGCTTTCCTTGCCAACAAAAGGGAAACAATCTGTGAAGCCCAGGGAAATGTCAAAGTGCAGCATCTGGCCTTATCTAATTAGCTATAAAACAAGCATCCGCTTCTGTAAACAGTGGGATCAGTGAAATAAAAAATGCTTTATCTAGAATAACCCTCTTTGTGATGATGTGCATGTGATTACTGCAAACCCTTGTGTGTTGGCTAAGTTGTTATTGCTTAATACACTTTTTCCACTGTTTGCCGTTTAGAAATGAATGTATTCCAGAGATGGGGTGGTGGAGAGGATTCTAATTTATGCAAAGTGTATGCATAGATAGAACATAACCTGTTATAATTCCATTAGACCTGAAACATACACTTACCAGACAAAAAAACATGTCCCTTACTAATTCATTCATTCATGTTGTGCTAATTTACTGCTGCTATGAGATGCCCAACCCAAAGCAACACTGAGGTGTCCTGAGTCTAAGCATAGTTAGGAGCTTAGACAAATTCTCATGTGTGTCAGCTGGTTTAAAATAGACTGCTTTTACTTTATATTTTGGTATGGCCAATGTTTGCTGTTTGTACCCCACTGCCTTAGTGCATACGCTTTTTTTGGTGAGCAAGGTCTGTAAGAATGACCTCCTATGGTCACTATCCGTCAATGCCAATCACTTCTTCAGCAGCAGATCACCATTGTATCTTGAGTTCTGTATCTGTAAAGGAGACAACTGTACACCATGAAGACAATCAAACAACAAGACAGAGCAATAAAGATAAGAAAATAAACTACAAGTTTGAGGTCTAGGCCAATTAGCAAATTGAGGAAACTCGAGGAAACAGCATAGCACATAACTATTTTTTTTAAACGGTACCCTTGTAAATAACACAACAACGAAAGGATTAGAATGATAAGAATTGATAACAATGTATGCCAATCTTCAGCCATTTCTAAAAATAAGCATTCCAAATCACTTTTCGCTGCATGCGCTCTACAGTATTCATAATACATAAAAAAAGAACCAGGAATTCCAACTTAGCAGGGTTAATTCAGTATATCATTTCATACCCCCAATACATGTATCTAGTAAATACATACAGTTCTTCCTGAAATTAAAATGTGTACAATTTGCTCTGACTAATAAGGTCACATTTTTAATGCACTTTAAATAAGTAAAAATGCATCCTTGGGCTGTATAAATGGACAAAATGCTATTAATTCTGTCATGTCATTTATTTTAACATGCAATCTTTTTTTTACTTTCTGTTATCCTCATGTCCATCAAGTAGACATATTACATTGCCTACAGACACACAAAAAGTGAAACCTTTTTAATACAATCTCTGAATAAGACAAACAACCTGCAGATAGCAGTGCAGTCAGCAAGTCCCTAAACAATCTTCTTCCCCATTAGCACTGACAATATCTAAATGCAACCTGAACCAATTCCAACAACCAAGAACCAAGTAAAACGATGCAATCAAAACCCTGTAACTTGTACTTTGTGTGTGTGTGTCTATATATATATATATATATATATATATATATATATATATATATATATATATATATATATTATATATCTATATAATTCAGAGGAGCTTCTCCGTGTCCTTGAAGAGACACAGGAGAAGCCGCAGTAAATACATCACGTGAACTAAGTCTAACAGAAGGGAGTCCTTCTCACTGTCACATTCTATCTACCTCTAAATAATCTGTCTGCAATCCACATAAATAATTCAGTTTTTTAATTATGCTACAAGCTTTTGACCTGGAGAGAAACGGATAGGCTACATGATGTGCCAAGTCAATGGAACTGGATTACACCTCAGGTAACTTAAACACTTTCTCTTTGCTGCATGAATGGTAAAACAATATTTAAGATATGAAACTGAGAACAGATGACCTCTTCTGTTCTATACAGCTCTTAATACAGTAGCAAGGGCCAAGGGATAAACATGCTAAGATAGAATTCTGCTGCGTTTAGTGTGTCACAATAGCACATTTTCAACACGTATACTGTAGTACTTCATTTTGTAAAAAAACAGGTCTATTTCTTTTGGGTATAAAATGTCCATTTTAAATATAGCTATGGATAAGAAGAAAAAAAAAATAATTACAACAGTGCTGTTTAAATTGAGAAAATCTAGGTCGAAATGAATGAGGCCACTTGCATGCTTTAATGAAATGGAAAATACAATGCATGATTATAATAATCACATACTATATAATAACACTGTGTAACAATTTCTTTTTTTTTTTGGTTCCTGGGTAGTAAGTGTTATTTCCTAATTGCTTATGCCTCAAAAGTACAAAAAATGGCTATTATTCCCCACAAACTTTGCTTTTGTGACCAGGACAGTGATATTTTGAAATTTACCTATTTTCCATAACATTCCAGATAGATTCAGTGCTTTGTAAACTTGGAGTAACTTCTAGAACTTTCCAGTAATATAAATAGTAGTATAAATACAGGGGCCTTAAGCTCACCAGTTCAGTTTAGTTCCAGCTGCCTAAGTGGATACATATCTGCATTTTTCTGAGATGGCATCAAGAGGCTGCAATGGTGGCATTCCTGATAGGTCTCCAAGGCGGTTTTAGCAAGTTTCCCTGCTATCTTTGCCTTTGGGACAGCAGGGACACCAAGGCACACTACCACAGGCGGGACTGGCCACAGCGGACCGAGTTCTCTGTGGGGAGGAACAACATCAAGTGGGAACCACTGGTGGACACCGGAAGGTGCTGATGCCACCACTGCACATCAAATTGGGCCTTATGAAATAATTTGTCAGAGCTCTAGATAAGGAGTCGGCAGTCTTCAAGTACCTTCAAGATTTCTTCCCTAAGCTGTCTGAGGCAAAGGTCAAAGCCGGTGTCTTCGTCGGACCACAGATAAAGAAGATCCTGGAGTGCAATGAATTCCCCAAGAAGCTCACTAGTAAGGAGAAAGTGGCTTGGAACAGCTTTGTCGCAGTGGTTCGGGGCTTCCTGGGCAATCACAAGGCCGAAAACTATGTGGAGCTGGTTGAGACTCTGGTGAAGAACTATGGCACAATGGGCTGTAGGATGTCCCTCAAAGTCCATATCCTTGATGCTCATCTTGATAAATTCAAGGAGAACATGGGAGCGTACTCGGAGGAGCAAGGCGAGCGCTTCCACCAGGATATACTGGACTTTGAACGCCGCTACCAAGGACAGTATAACGAAACAAAAGCAAAGTTTGTGGGGAATAATAGCCATTTTCTATACTTTTAGGAGGCATAAGCAATTAGGAAATAACACTTACTACCCAGGAACAAAGTGTGTTACATAGTGTTATTTTGAAGTAGCTCTGTCGGTTGTGTTTGACACGTCAATGACTAGAATATTCTTCACAATGGCAATTGTTTCTGATGACATTTTTCAAGCTGAAATACAGGTTGCATATTATGAAAACAACAGTAATAACATACTGAATTTTGACCAAATATCAAATAGTATATGCTGCAGTAAGCTCAGTCACCTCTGATAAAATGGTATGTTGTTTTTCCTTATGGCACATAACACATTTCTGAAGGTTTATGGAGATGATAGAAATGTTACTGAGATCATTACATTGAATATTGCTCCAACAGATGAATAAATCTAATCTGGACAAAGACTGCATACAGCTCTGTGCACCAGCCTTTGCCTTCAGTAATTAATTTCTAAACAGGGTTAAGATCCAAGATCCAAAATGACCTTTACATAACACACAGAGAAATAACTATAAGGAGAGTAGCTGTCAAAAAAGACAGACACAGGGGTGAAGTAAACAGGACTGGCAGCACTTGATTCAAGGGTTGGTACTGAGGGCTCAGATTGCATGTGGAGAGGGATCGCTTAATTGTGGTCCATTTTGGAGATAAGGTCAAAATAGTAAGCAACACTAAGGAGATATGTAATAATTGTATTTACAGTATAATCATAAATCTCGAAAAACTACTCACTTCTAAATCTTTTGTAGTCATTTTTGTATTACTTTAGCATAAATACATGTTAATATGGATTCATATGTTGTTTTTTTCTGACTTTATGTGAACGAAAAGGCACACATTTGCCTGTTTTCCCATTGGGGAAATTTTGAAATATCACTGTCCTGGTCACAAAAGCAAAGTTTGTGGGGAATAATAGCCATTTTCTATACTTTTGAGGCATAAGCAATTAGGAAATAACACTTATTACCCAGGAACAAAAATTGTGTTACATAGTGTAATCATTGGTATATTCTATAATTATATGGTTGGTTAAAGTCCAGGGTTTGTAACCAGAAGGTCGCTGGTTCAAATCCCACCTCTGCCACTGACTGACTCGCCGTGTGACCCTGAGCAAGTCGCTTAACCTCCTTGTGCTCCATCCTGCGGATGAGATCGTAAATCAATGTCCTATTGTAAGTGACTCTGCATATAATGCACAGTTCACAGCCTACCTCTGAGAGCACTTTGTGATGGTGGTCCACTATGAGAGGCGCTATATAAAAATAAACATAATAAAATATACTGATGATTATTATTTCTATCTTACTTTTCACTTTTGTATATCAGTAGGAACCAGTCATGTGGGTTGATACAATATTTGCACAAATACATTAAAAAAGCTAATCTAAAGTCAAGACTGGCAGACACAAGTATAGAATATAAGAACATAAGACACATTACAAACGAGAGGAGGCCATTCGACCCATCTTGCTCGTTTGGTTGTTAGTAGCGCATTGATCCCAGAATCTCATCAAGCAGCTTCTTGAAGGATCCCAGGGTGTCAGCTTCAACATTACTGGGGAGTTGATTCCAGACCCTCACTATTCTCTGTGTAAAAAAGTGCCTCATATTTTCTGAATGCCCCTTTGTCTAATCTGCATTTGTGACCCCTGGTCCTTGTTTCTTTTTTAAGGTCGAAAAAGTCTCTTGGGTCGACACTGGCAATACCTTTTAGAGTTTTGAATGCTTGAATTAGGTCGCCGCGTAGTCTTCTTTGTTCAAGACTGAACAGATTCAATTCTTTTAGCCTGCCTGCATATGACATTGACCTTTTAAACCTGGAATAATTCTGGTCACTCTTCTTTGTATATAAAAGTTGTATATAAAACCATTATACAGCAAGAACACATTTTCCTAAATATCAGAAATAGGCTCGTATCTGTAGGGGTTTCTCCTATATACAGTATGCAAAATGAATTGCAAATGTTTCAATGTAGGACTACATTCATAACAAGTGGAAATGATTAGAAAACATTTTTGCTTTTTGAATAGAGTCTTTTAGCCTTGAAGTCACAATAAGGCAAGCTATTGAAAAGTAATAGAAATTCCTAAACACCTCACACATTTGCTCCTGATCTTCATCCACAGGTGCATATCAGCAGGTGCTGTATTCCAAGTATATCTTACCCTACAGTTTTACCCAGGTAACTATATGCCCGAGGACCGTACAACAATTAAATTTATTGGAGCTACAGTGGAACGTGATGCTGATTTGTCTCGCATTTGACAAAACTCCTCATCAATAATTCAAGCAACACAAGGAGTTCTGTATTCACAGACAAAACCAACAGTAAGTAAGAACTGAGAACTTGGCATGAGAAGCAGTGCAGTATGGTAACAGTGAGATTTGTCCATATCATTTGAAGTGGAAAAGCACACATAACCTAGTGCAGTTAAAATAAAGAAAAGGAGCCCAGCAACATTAGAAAAGTAACACAAGTGAAAAAGTACTGTGTACATTTACAGCTGTTTATATAATTGTACATGTAAAAAAACAACAAATTGTAGTTTAACATTTAACATTTCAAAAGGTAAACTTGCATCACTATGTACTGTAAGCGATCAAACAGATCTAACTTAAATCTAATTAAAAATTTTTGCACCACTGATTTATTTCTGCAGATTTGCAGATCTACTATAGCATGTTTTGTGTCTGTATATCAAGGAGCCAAAGATAATCATCAACTATAACCTACAAAAAGATTCTGCAGATTGTGCTTTGCCTCAGTCCTTTAGAAGGCTGCAGTGCAGTGCATTTGTTAAAACATACAATAATTAATATGTCACAACTACAATATAATATTGCCCCAAAGTCTCTTTAAAGTCCATGTAAAATCTTTGCAACCTGTTGCCTTCTATCTGGAGGTGGAAAAGGTTGCTAATCAGATTTTTTGTTCACTGCATGGCAATGAATATAAAACATACGTCTGAAAAATGTATTGACTAAGATCACTAAATATGTATCACCTAGGCTTAAAGACAACCCTATGACCTTGTATCAACGTATCAAACATTTTCCATCACCAGAGTCAGAATGAAATTTTTATATTTATATCTCTTATATCTTTATAACATTTTGGTTGGAAATCTGACTCTGAGAGTGTGGTATAGATGCTATCGGAGAATGTCCTTTAACCCAGTCCAACACTATCCATCTAATATCAGTTCCAATCATACATTTATCCTAAGAGCTAGGATAAACAAGATACTGCTTTTCTACAGCCTTACGAACACCACTTTTGATCTTCCTGGAGAAACTTATACAAGGAATACAAAGACATGAGTCCATTGGATATTACTTCCAAGCAAAAGGATAGGGATTACAGCTAATTATCTTGTACTGGTGAAATGCTCATGGAAATGTAATATCCTTAAAAATGTAGGTGCTTTTAATGAAACATTTTCAAAGCTAAAGGAACCTTTGAGGCTTTTAGAAAAGCAATTACTGCTATACAGAAGTGGGATCTTTTATAGTGCTGCTGATGTTATACAGGAATATTTTAAGAGGGCTCACACACCCAGCTACACCTGACAGCATAGCCTACTGCTCTTTATCTGGCCCAAACATGTATCCAAGGAAGGTTATGTAGCCCAGGTGTAATGATAGTCTTAATAATTCATTGCAATTCCACTATACAATAAATATACATATTTTATCAAACAGTCTGTAGGTGCTTGGACATATAAAGAGGCTGTTGAGATGAAAGCTGATTGGCAAGATAGTGAAGGCTTTGTCACTGCTACACCACACTCAACCACAGTAGCTTCACAGCAGTTCTTTAGCATATTTACTGCACATTACATAGCATTGAATCACAATATACAATATGCAACATACAAATACAGTACTAAGCTATATACTGAATTAAATGTATGAATAGTAGTCTACTTAGATTTTAATAAAAAGTCATGGAAACTCTCTGGCACAAATAAGTTACAAGAAAAATAAATTATTGAGAAGGTCTTTAGTTTTGGATGGTCCCTTGGGATTTTTCTACATGGAAAGTATTTTAGAGCCCACTGTGAGACACTGACTTATTATTAGGTTGACAGCACAGTCTATGGAAAAAAAAAAAAAAAGTTTCCTTAAACTTTTCATACCAGAAGTGTTGCTTCTCATGCCTCACATAGTTAAAAGCAGACATGGTCCAGGTTCAGAATGTAGCAAATGTATTTACTGATGTCTCTTTCTGTTCAGCTAACGTTAAGAAAAATAAATAAATCAGATCTTGCAAGGGCCACAACTAGACAGAGTAGTCTTTTAAACAGACTAGCCATCGTCCTTTCTAATTGGTCCTCTCTACATGAAGTCGGTAAATACACTTGTCAGTATCTTGTATGTATACCTGTATATAACAGCCGTCATTGAATTTCTGTCTGTGTCATTTACATTTTTACTTCCCACCTTGCTGCTTGTGTGAAAATTTCTCTATTGAAAATATAGGTTTGCTGGAAGAAACCGCCACAAAAAGTGTGCAAGCAGTGTTCCATTTATTTTCTCAAGAAGAACACGGTAGAGTTGTAGAAACTTCTCAAAGGCAGACAGGGGAATACTACCTATTGTAATAGGGTTTACTTTACATGTATGCCTATTTCAGTTCAAATTCAGACAAGCTCATATCTGTCAGACTTTCTACTACTAAACTCCTCAGTCCTCTCAAACTCTGGATACAGGACAGTTAATTACACTGAACACAAGACAGTATCATAGTAATAGCATATCCCACAGAGCAAACCCAATTATAATGTGGAATGAGTGTGTAAGCATTTCTAGCTGCTATAAGATTTGTAACACTTGGTCGTCGTCCCCGTCTGGTTCTTGCATATATGGATATATGATTCAATGAACATATTCACCCCTAAAATGAGCCTTGTAAATGTGCTGAATAGAGAAGAAACTGCGCCTGAACTCAAAAATCTAAAACAAGACCTCTCACCAACTGTCCCATCGTCATCATCAGTGGAGTCAAGAAAAAATTAACCTTGATAAAGGAAGCTTATTCACAACATTGTCCAGCTGACTCTGCTAAGAAGAACAAGTAGTATTTGAGTACTATGATTATTTACCATTTTAAAGATGCCTCTTTCCACCAGGAAATAGCTATATTAAAAAAAAAAAAAACGGGTGTACTTCAATCTATTCTCTGCAGGTTAATAAGAAACTGTGGTTATTATCTGTAAGCAGACACAGCACACTGCCGGGGCTAGTTTGATCCTACGTCTTTCTGCTGAGCAGCCGTATCATTAACACAGGAAGGGGCCATCGGCACAGCAAAGAGTGCCGACATGCTTCCTTTGTCTTCACTTCACTGAGACAAGTGCCATCCAGGGCATGCTGTACTGACACCTCCAAGCAAAACCCCTTCATTATGCTCCACAACCCCCCCTGCCCCGCTCCCCACCCTCCACAGCTTGTTAAAATGATTAGAATTAAAGGCCATGGTAAAGATGAAGTATAGCTTTGAAACTAACAGTATAAACAAGCACATATTGTATTTTCATTGCTATATGTTACAACTTGCTCTATAATACCATATTGGTATATTTTGTAATAACTTAAGCATCTGTTAATCTATATATAGTACAATGTTGCATATCCGACCACCTGTGGACTGGGGTATAGGTGGATATGAGAAAAAGTCGGATTTGCGAACATCTATAGAAAAAGCATTTACTCATCCATAAATAGGTTAGTGAACAAACACAATACACAAACTGCTTTAAACATGGGGAAATGTTTTGCTTTAAAAGTAAGCAAACGTAAAGAAGATTAATTAGGCTACAAATACACAGTTGCTATGAAGGTTTCTATAAGCCATCTCCATGCAAAGCTTTAAAAGAAGAAAAAACAAAGCAAATGGTAAATGTACAGTAACCTGCTTATTTTGTTTACTTACAATATTTAGTTTTCGCAGCAACTGTTCTCATAGCATCCTTTCTTCCCTTCCCTAACAAACTGAAAGCTTCAGCCTTTATACGGAGGAGGTTCGGTGATTGAGCTGCTAATCTGCTCAATTACCTCAGCCACTTTGCCCATACTTCTTCAGGTGAACCCTGGCTTCACCTGCTCTTACCAAAGACTGAGTGTATACTCCATATGCCCAGGGTCCTAACAGCTGCCAATAGATAGGGAACATACATTCCATCACAATAAATATACAGTCAGCACTCACATATCCGACCCTGTAAAACTTTAACTTCAGTGAGCGATTAAAAGAGTGTGACGCATATCTGATTATTTCATTTTGGCCTGTTCCAACCCTTGTCCGTTTTTCATGAAACAGAAAAAAGACACAATGTCAAATGCATAGCTGAAAGGACTGTTTCAAAATAAATTGGCTTCCATTTAGATGTACTCTAGTTGGTTACAAGTACTATATTATCAACAGAAGTATTTTAATTCATAATATGATTGTGAAACTATCACTTACCAAGAGACGACTGTAGACATGTGGACTGTACACTACATTATTTTAAATCCGGTACATAGTAATTTGTAGGAGTATGTAAAATTCCATATTATGACCCAATAGCAAAATTAAATCAAAATGTTACCCAAGCACAGAATTTCATAAAAAGTAAAAGGCAATGCAATTTACCAAAAGGTTCAGAAAAAAAAAAACAACATATTATCCAGTAATACTGAAATAGTATTTAAAAAACTGCATTTGCTGCTCAATAAAGCTTTGATTTCACAGTGCACTTGTAACTGAAAATGCACAAAAGCAAGATCACAAATTTATAATAATATATCACAGAGTATCTAAAACTGTTTAAATATTAACTGTTTCACATTATCATAGTTGGGATCGCTCTTTGTTTATTTGTCCTGCATTTTCGTCAGGTAAAACTTGCCGAAGCATACAGGACCACCCTGTTAAATCTTACCTGTGCTGTTGAGTGCTGTTAACTGTATGCAAGAAGACGGAGACAAAATCATTCCTATACTAACCATGATAAAATAATCTGCTTGTAAGAATCAAGCAATCCGCTTATAAGAATAATTTTGGGGCAAAGTGACTACATGTAATACATACTGTATCAAGTGCAATGATGCGTACAGCCAAAAAAGCTGCTTTTGAATTTGAATTTGATCACATCTTGCGTGACTTGGCAGGTATGCAGCATGGATGGATCGTGCAGTGATGCAGGGAACACTGGACAAGTTTGTAATCAAACTGTGACAGTGCCACTGCATAGTGCAGGTATCTTTTTTGTGTTCTCCGTTAGTGAAAATTTGTTTCAATAAAGTGAATACACATTCATTGACTGCATACTAAGTACAGCACTGTTATTGTGTGGTGGTACAGTGAGAGGGGGGGACTGTGATTCGGCGCGGTGAGGAGGAGAGTGGGGGGTGGGGTTGTAGAGCTTTGCATTTCTGTGAGATTTGCATCACAACTAAAAATAAATAAGCCACAGATGCTTAAATGCAGTGGTAGTCGTGACAGTAAAATACTGTACTGTAATGTCATTTTAATTCATAGGCCATTACACGTAACACCACACGGCAGTGAAACTAGGCACCCTCACAAGACGATCGCTTCTCAAGTATACTATAGTAAAATAGGATTCTGCAGGCTTGAGTAAACAGAAGTGTGATTATATAACAAGTTGCTTACCCATGAGGACTTGTTTTGATTGTTTTGATGTACTGTCCTCAGTGATTGAACACCATTGACATCTGTATACTGTATTTAAACTGCTGATGCACGGAGGCACGCTTTTGCTAATTGTAATCATATCAATGTCACACAAGATTATCGATGTCAGCGTGATGTGACAGATGGTGAATTCAACAATAACAAAATACATACAATTAGCATTAACAAAAAAGACAAGAAAAAGTAAATATATGTATTTGGTGTTTCATTCAGCCATTCCATGTGAGCATGATTTTAACCTCCAGAATAACAGCTGTAAAACTGTAGTTGGTGGTAAGATTTCAAACACTGAATTCAATACAGAAACAGAAGGGCTGGTTGACATGAGGCCGTACATCCTTTATTCATTAAATAATGTCCCTTAGGTCATATAACGAGAAAACTTTGCATAATCATTTAAAATGTATATATACTTTTTAAATAACACTGTTCAATCAGACAACACACTTTTGTTATTGGTTTAAATACAATACTCTAAATACGATACTATTGATTTAAATACGATACTCCAACCTCCAAGCTTTTAAACATATTGCACTGGGTCTTTGGGATTTTTAAACTGAGACAGTCAGGTTTGACCTATCAGACACCGACCAATAAAATAATGGTGTTTGTGAATACAAGAAAGATATTTAAGGCACTAAAGCCAAAATAAGAGCACATAAAGAGCTAATGCATCAATATTAAATCAATATTCACACTACAACTGTATTTTCTCTCTTTTTTGAGCTTTCCTTTGCAGCTCATTAACCATGCATTAGGTCACATCCTTTCAACATCTCCTTTATTAACACATCCCTATTGATTTTAGACAGCCGGAAATTTGATGAGGAAATGCCTGGCCTCAATGACATAGCCGTAGAGCTATTCTTCAAGCCCTGACAGATAAACCAATTGCTATATACTGTTCAACCCCATGAATGTATACCGTTAGGATCACCTCGCATTAAAGGCACTGTAACCTCTCCTTGTAACTATGCAGTTGGAATGTTCAATTCTTACCCTTTTATTTCCATTTTAAAAAGCATTTGAAGGTAAAACACTACATAGCAGTCCTCTTCTATTTCTTGCCTTCATGTTCCTTGTCGTTTACAAATTACGTTTCTTGTATAATGCCTGGTAATGCCCGATGTGGAGGGTTGTATTGCTTATATACTTCAGTGTTACAGCACAATTAATGATATTTCTATGGATTTTAACTTCATTTATTTAGGTTTATTATTATTATTATTATTATTATTATTATTATTATTATTATTATTATTATTATTATTATAAACTGAGGACAAGACAGATCGAAAAAAAAGATCCAATAATAATAATAACAAGAAGAAGAAGAAGAAGAATTAGTATTTTCCTTGGTAATTGATTTGAATATTTCCAGCTATCGAGCAGTTATTAAAAATGCTTCCAGGAAAGTTGCCTTGTAATTGGACAGCAGAATGAATGTTTTGTGTTGGTCTTTGTTGACGGGCCAGTCATTTTTATTGCTACTTTCACATCGATGACCAGTGACAGGCAGCAGCTGTAGACAACTCAGAGGTGCTTGTATTTTCCGGGATGTTTTTATTTAGCCATTCCTCAATCTTATTAAAAAGGTCGAAATTTACTTTTAACGACATTTTGTTAATAGCTGATGGAGTGATCTGTTTGATTTGTTTTTGTGTTACAAAGATTCTAAGGGCACATAGCAGGGATTATATCCCTCTAGCTCAACTGTATTTATAATGTGTGGGATCTTTCCATTGAAGAATATATATATATATATATATATATATATATATATATATATATATATATATATATATATATATATATATATAATATATGTATAAAATTTACAGGACTGGTACTATTTGGAATTTCTAATCTTAGTCAAATTAACAAGAGGAAGGTACCAGCAGGTTATCTCACTTCTGAAGCAAGATCAGGAGGCAGTCCATGCCAGCGGTGTCCTGTTTGTTTAGAGGGGGGCTTCATATCATGCCTGCATGTGCTGAAAATACAAGAATCCCCACTATTCAGACGAATGAAGGCCTAAATAATTAATTGCATGAACAAAAAAAACAAAAAAAAAACAGCTAGCAGGTATTTCCAATGACCTTCTTGGATTAGAAAAGAAACACAATAGGCGTGTTAGCTTGAAATGTAGTATTTAAAAAATCCAGTTTGAAAGAAAACGGCATATTCTTCCACAGTATTACAATATAACATATATATATATATATATATATATATATATATATATATATATATATATATATATATATATATATATATAGACACACACACACACACACACAATGGAAAAGTTACAATAAATATATGCCTACAACTATTTACTTCAGCATTTTTTTTTTTTTTTTTTGCAAAACTCCAAAAATGCTAATTCAAAAGTATTCATACCCTTTGATGCTATGATAGTATTGTCTACAAGGTGCTAGAAATGTACTTATGACAATGCAATACCTAATTCTAGAAAAGTCTAGAAAATGCTGGATTATAGGTGAACATACTTAGACAGTATAAAACGGTTAGGCATAGGATGATTGCTGTCATTACCAATAAGTCAATATGGGAAAAAGTAAAGAGCTATCTGATGACCTTAGGCAGAAAATTATTTTTTGTCGTTACGCTGGAAAAGGATACAAGAAGATTTCCAAGCATTTGAGTATCCCAATTTGAACTACTGTTTCTATTATCAAGAAGTACAAGACTCATGGTACTTTCACCAAGAACAAGTAGAAGAATTGTGAGAAAGGTTAATAACAATCTGAGATTGAATGCCATAGATATTCAAATTGGCTGCAAGTGGGACTGGAGTTTCCATTTCAACCATAGGTCGAGTATTGCATGGTCAAGGTCTCAATGGTCACAGGACAAAGCCCAGATCTAAATCTGATTGATGAGAATCTTTGGTATGAGTTGAAGAAGGCTGGGCACAAGAGAAGTTCACGGAATTTGAATGAAATGGAACAATTTTGCATTGAAGAATGGTTTAAACTTCTAATAACATCTGCCGATCACAATGCTGCATTTTTTTCCAAATGAAAGCACTGTTAAACAGTTGGAGGGATTCGTTTTAAAACTTTAAACTACCAATTGCAGTGACATTTTACTGTAGTTTTTTACTCTCTCTTTGAATCAGACTTTATTGAGGTCAAGCTACTGAAAGTTGTAGAATACAGTAGTTTTGAATTACTTAATTTTATTATTTTTTTTGTTTTTCCAGTAGGCCTAGTAAATAATTAATAGCTTTTGGATCACATTGCTGCATTTTAAGCATTTAAAATACCTTTGCACTAATATCTGTTTTCCTTTATGAATCGGACAACATTCGTGTATAGAGTGAAATCCAGCTACAGGATTTTGAGGAATAAATTACCTTAAGTTACTTTATTTATATTTTATTTTTTTTGTAAATGAAAGACAGTTCATAATGGTTGTAGCATGTTCTTGGCAGTTATAGATTGTTAATAGATTAGATTTATCAATCAACTAAATGCAAAGTGAGTGAACAGAAGAAAAATCTAAATCAAAACCATCCAACCTTTGCCTTCAAAACACCATCAATTCTTCTAGGTACACTTGCACAAAGTCAGGGATTTTGTAGGCATATAGTCAGGTGTATGATTAAACAATTATACCAAACAGGTGCTAATGATCATCAATTCAATATGTAGGTTGAAACACAATCATTAACTGAAACAGAAACAGCTGTGTAGGAGGAATAAAACTGGGTGAGGAACAGCCAAATTCAGCTAACAAGGTGAGGTTGCTGAAGACAGTTTACTGTCGAAAGTCATACACCATGGCAAGACTGAGCACAGTAACAAGACACAAGGTAGTTATACTGCATCAGCAAGGTCTCTCCCAGGCAGAAATTTCAAGGCAGACAGGGATTTCCAGATGTGCTGTCCAAGCTCTTTTGAAGAAGCACAAAGAAACGGGCAACGTTGAGGACCGTAGACGCAGTGATCGGCCAAGGAAACTTACTGCAGCAGATGAAGACACATCATGCTTACTTCTCTTCGCAATCGGAAGATGTCCAGCAATGCCATCAGCTCAGAATTGGCAGAAAAGAGTGGGACCCTGGTACACCCATCTACTGTCCGGAGAAGTCTGGTCAGAAGTGGCCTCCGTGGAAGACTTGCGGCCAAAAAGCCATATCTCCGACGTGGAAATGAGGCTGACTCAACTATGCACGAAAACACAGGAACTGGGGTGCAGAAAAATGGCAGCAGGTGCTCTGTACTGATGAGTCAAAATTTGAAATATTTGGCTGTAGCAGAAGGCAGTTTGTTCACCAAAGGGCTGGACAGCTGTACACGAATGAGTGTCTGCAGGCAACAGTGAAGCATGGTGGAGGTTCCTTGCATGTTTGGGGCTGCATTTATGCAAATGGAGTTGGGGATTTGGTCAGAATTAATGGTCTCCTCAATGCTGAGAAGTACAGGCAGATACTTATCCATCATGCAATACCATCAGGGAGGCATCTGATTGGCCCCAAATTTATTCTGCAGCATGACAACGACCCCAAACATACAACAGGGAGTCCTGGAAGTGATGGTACGGCCCCCACAGAGCCCTGATCTCAACATCATCGAGTCTGTCTGGGATTCCATGAAGAGAGAGAAGCAACTGAGGCTGCCTAAATCCACAGAAGAACTGTGGTTAGTTCTCCAAGATGTTTGGGCCAACCTACCTGCCAAGTTCCTTCAAAAACTGTGTGCAAGTGTACCTAGAAGAATTGATGCTGTTTTGAAGGCAAAGGGTGGTCACACCAAATATTGATTTGATGTAGATTTTTCTTCTGTTCACTCACTTTGCATTTTGTTAATTGATAAATATAAACTATTAACATTTCTATTTTTGAAAGCATTCTTACTTTACAGCATTTTTTCACACCTGTCTAAATCTTCTGCACAGTAATATGTGTGTGTGTGTGTGTGTGTGTGTGTGTGTGTGTGTGTGTGTGTGTGTGTTACTTTGTCTTGTGATTGTAAATCATTTTAGGAACAAAAATGCCAATATTCGTTACAAGGCGAAACAGAAATAACTTATTTCTTTTGTGTTCTTACAGTATCAACAATCTTTCAGATACTGTTACCTTGCTTCAAACACAAACACATCACTGGCTATCAACATATATCACACTGTATGTCCCTTAAGTTAACACATTCTTTGTTTATTCATTTGATAAAAGTAATAACAGCCCATCTTCATTTAGCTTAATAAATGTAACTCCCTTTGGAATTGTTATACATTAGTAAGTATTAGCTTAAAATGTCAGTGTATTAACTGGGTGACAGAACAAACAGAGAAAAACAATTTACATCCTTTAAGGTTCTGAATCTGAACCCTAAAACCTCAGAACTTGCTTGCAGAAAACACTTGCATAAATGTGAATTTTGGCAGCTAGGGGGTGGAAACAATCTCCAGTGACAGGATTAATGGTTACCCCCTGAAAACGCAAACCATCAGTGACATTTTCTTGCCAACATCACTTCTGGCTGATACTCAAGAACACCACTGGCATGGGTTGCTCAGAAGGGTGCTTATGGCTATTCCATTCCACCTGTCCAAACAGATGTCACTTGGAAGCTAAGCAAAAATAGTCAGGATTTACCCATGTTTCCTTTTTGAAGTATTATCCAAGTTTAACAGCTTCAAAATCAGAAGACCACCACTGCCAGTCCTTAACTCTAACTATTAAGGACCAAAACCAAAAGTATTTCCCAGCTATTTAGGATGTGTTGAGCTGGTATATTATTGGAAGAAACATTATGCTGGTATATGAAATTCTGCCAGGTGAGGTACTTATGCAATATAGTATGTTTTTAGATCTCTGTTACACATTTCTTCTGTAAAGGGATTAGCGGTATTCTTTCAAATAAAAGAAAGATCCATGAGCTCTCTATTTTATCTCACACTTTCAGCCTAACCCAGGAACATGCGAATAAGGAACATAACATTATAATATATATATATATATATATATATATATATATATATATATATATATATATATATATATATATATATATATATATATATATATATTATTATATATTACTATATATATATACATACATATATTATATATATACATATACATATACATATATATTGCATTCATAATTCAGCTCTGTAATTCAAGGAGGCATAACTGCAATGTAAAAAAAAAAAGATCACACAGCAGACCGCTTTGTGGAACATTCATGAAGCACTAGAATTAACACCACTGCATTTCCAGTAGCCCAACATTTCACCAATGATAATCACACTCCTGAAGACATCACCATCTGTGGGATCAGTAGATTCACTATTCTGACATTACCATGAGTATCAAGTTTTCTTTTCCTGAAATAAATTATTTTTGAATCATTTAAAACTTTCGTGAAGAGATGTTCTTCTAGAGATGCACTTTTATTTGATTATGAGAAGAAAGATAAGACAACACTTTTCCCTGGGATGTGGGTGGGAATGGACACTACTGTTGCTTCACACACTTACTCTGGGATACTGTTACAGTAAATGGCTACACCCGTCTTTATTGATGTCAGCCATGACAAGCAGGGGTTCTCATCAGTGAGCATTTTCAAAACTGTGCTAGTTGCCTGAAGCATCCTTGGCAGTAAATTACGAGAACCTTTTCCATCTAAAATATTTGTGGTCATGCAGAGCAGTCACCAGAGACTTTTTTTCAACACAAAAATTGCATCTGTTATGCCATCAGACATCCTGTATTATTCTCTGCTTCTCAGACTTTTACCCAGTATACAAGAGCCTAGTTTATATGTATATCCATTTGATTTGTTTAGAATCTGAGTCTTCGGTAATTAAGTAAAGGTGTTCAAGTGGCTGTTTTATTACCTGGTTGGCAGTTCATGACGGGGTTAAGCAATTATCGCCAGCTTAAGGCTACGTCTTGTCATTGCAATGAAGCTTAGACTCTTAAAATCCTCTAGTTCTGTTGTTTCTGCTGCCGTAGTTGCTTGTAAATTTCTGCAATTTCATGCAAATCCCGGCATTTAAAGTTAAACAATGATTGTGTAAATTCTAATTAGTTTCAGCTGTGCTTTACTGGATTTGAAAGTTAAAAAAAAAGAAAAATCTTGAAACATTAAAGATGTGTGGAAAAGCTGTTGCTCCAGGCACCATCCAACAAGGATTCAGAGATAGATTATGAGGAAATACGTGTACATTTTGCTCCGCTCAGGCACACAGTGACGCACTGGTTATCCATTGAGGAAGTCAAAAACTGTTCATATATCCATGAATAATGAAAAAAAAAAATTAATTATGTACTGCATATACCACGTGGTGTCTCATATACAATACTTCATATAAAAAGACACCTGTGGTAAGGAATAAGCATTAATGCCCATCACAGTGGTCATTACTTGTTCGATAACTGATCAAGCAGATAGACTGTAAAAAATGTCTGTAAATTCAACAGTAAAATTATGGTAAACAGTGAAGGTAAATTGCCTTCTCTTATAAAATGACAATTTACCTTCAATTTAACAGCAAATTACCTTCATACTAAAAAGAAGACAATATGTTTATTTTTACAGAACATTTCCTTTAAAAAAACATTTTTTTACATTAAAAAAGTAAAAAAAAGTAAAAACAGATATTTTCCGTTTTTTTAACAGACCACATTTCTTTTAAAAAAACATGGGTTGCGTTCACGATTAAATACCGTAGATATTAATAGTACATCTAATTACGTTAAAACTGGAATCCTAGAATCCACTGCAGAGGATAATTGCAAATAGTAGTGTTTTAACAGTGTTATTTGTGTTATTGTGTGTTAAATGTGATGTGCGGTTGCACAATTATATGTAAATTTACATGTCCTTTGTGTTCCCTCACCATTTTATATGTTTTGTTCATATTTTGTGTGGTCACCATCTGTGGTAGGTCAGACCTTGGAGTGGGCTAGTCTTCTATTCCCTTTAATTGTATCTCTGTTTTCTATTGAATTCAATGCTGGCAGTATCGTAGCCTATGAAGCAAATCTGAGGTGAAATTATTGCTGGTTGAATGCATATAAACTCTTTTTATTAAAAGTTAATTTGCTGAACTTTGTTAATTGTGTGTTTTTATGATATTTTACTGTAAATATATGGTTTTTAAATCTCTAAAAAAGATGACCCTAATGTATGTAAAAACATGAAGTATGATACTATTTTTACACAGTTTTACTGTAATAACATTATTTATACGGTAATTTGCTCACCAGATAACAATTTTTTTTTACTGTACAAATATGACTGGCAACCCCAGCTGCCAGTTTTTTATTGTAATTTTTTTTTTTTACAGTGTGAGGGCACTGAATGAAAGGCAAAGTCAGTTATCTACAGTAAAGAGTGATGTGGAGGTTATAATTTAGACTGGATATCATAGGCTTTCTGAAATCTAGCTTTTAGAGGGCATTACAGTTTATATTAGCCCAGGTTAATTCCTAATTACAACATGGTCATGATTTGAGTTTGTTTATTAAGAACTCTAAAAAAGTGACACAGCAGGGATACTGTTATACCTTGCTGGGATAAGCACCCCTGGATGTTACAAGACCATTCTACTGCACTAGGGAACCCCCTGGGTAATCCTGGAATAACTACAGGTAGGTGGTTGATGCAATCCTGGTTAATGGAAATTGAGCTACATAATACACATAGAAAAATGTAATAAAGCATAATGAATGCATGCTAAGGCACAGGCAAGCATTGTAGAAAGTAGTGAGGTACGGTAAAGCATATTAATAAACCTGGCAAAACAGGGTAAACTATAGTAAATGCATAGTATAACCATGGGAAAACTGCAAAAAGACCCTGTAAAACTACAGTGGTAAACTTTTAGAAGGACTGGATAGTCACTTAAGGTTAACGATGAGTTTTGTGATTATTTGTTGTTCTGATTTTGACATGGTTTAATTTAAGGCCCAGTATTATTTACATTTTTAATTAATTTGTTTTCATTTAATTTTTACATCTGTATGCACCAGCATTCCATAAAATAAATCCAAAATGTCATACCTCATCTTGTCATGTGCTGCTAGATTCAGTAGAGCACAAGCCTTCCAATCATACAATGAAATATGCATATGGTTTATTAAAATCAATTACATGGACAGTTTAAAAGATCTAACAGTCAAGCTTAAAAAGCAGACAAACCAGCAGAGGTTTTGATAGCTTTAAGTTTGAGTTTTGATGATTTAGGCAAGATACCACTGATCAGATATCACTGATAATATAACCTAAATATATACATTCATGGACCCTTGAATGTAAAATGTCATTTTTTTTTAAAACAGTGGTAAATATGGTGGTCATATGAGTAGATGTAACTTTTAATCCATTTGTACTTCTCAATAAGAATGAACTGAAGATCTTGATAACCATGATTTCAAAAATGTTGAATCACAACAGTCTTAAAAATGCTTACATTATGAGTAATGTTGGCACATTAAAAGTCTTTTGGCACACATTTGGAAAGATAGCACAACATTCAGTACTCACCTCCAAAGCCATTGATCTGTTCAGCAGCAGTTTTTCTATATTCCAGGCTGCACTTTCTACCAACTGCTGAGCATTATTCATTTCCACTGTATAGGAATCCCTGTTTTTCAAAAATACCTAAAGAACAAAAGGTAACGTTAATTTCATTATTATTATTATTATATGCATTGTAACATCATTGGCAACAGTCTGTTACAGTGCCAACACCTGCCACAAGAGTTTTCATTTAGCGCATGTAAATTGGGAAAGTTTTCCAGGACTTAAGGCAGAGGCTGTTCAGGAAAAAAACTGTGTGGCAGGGCTGAGGTCTGTCCCTGTAAATTAATTTATTTTGGCGGTGGTTTTGTTTCTAATTAAAAAAATAAAAAGGTCTGTTTAATTTGTACAGTTGAAAGGAATTTGCAGCAGGTGGCCAGGTTCAATAGAAGAACTGATAATCAATTAAACTGTGTCATCTTTCTTTAAAAAGAGGCTGAAACCCCCCTGAAAATGGTTTGGAGGTGGGGGGGGTGGCATGGGCAAGCTGGATTTAAACCTCAGCAGCCACCGGAGGCGCTGCTGTGGGAGACAGAGAAGGGGCTGCCTGCCCGAGAGCTAGAAAGGGAGAAACTACCTGTCTCAGAGCCAGAGGGAGGGGTTGCCGCCCTGCGTGCCAGAAAGGGAGGAGTTGTCACCCTGCGTGCCCAAGGGCGAGGAGCCACCCAGGGCACAGCTAGGGTTCAGCCAAGCAAAATGTAATAGTGTCAAATATAGGCAATACTCTGCCAATAGCCTCCATGACTACAAAATGCTGTACTGTAACTATTCCAGTCTTTTATGTTTTCTAGTTAACTTACTGCCACTTTTGAACTATTCCTCATGGTGGACTATACCTCATGGTGGACAGTATGATTTTTGCCTAGATATTTTTACATTTTAGAAGTGAAGAGTTATAGTCCAGTTTTCTTCAACTTAAAATGGTTTAGACTTAAAGGATGATACGGTAACTGGCTACTTGTAGTTACACTGTATATTTACAAAGATTGTGACGTAGATCTTTTTTGAGGCATTGTGCTTCTCTAAAGCAGAAATAGAGGTACATGCTTTCAGGTCTTTCTAATGGTGTAGGGTAAAGCGTTTCATCATTGGATTCCTTTTCGGTTTATAATAAATTAAATCCAAACTCTTGCCAAAAAAAAAAAAAACAACTCTAAAAATAAACCTTCACAAAAGACCACACACGTCAGTGGTAACAAAAAGTTAAGTTTCAGCACACATTATCTTTCTAAGAGAAACATTTGCACACACTCAATTCAACAGCAGACATTGTTAATTATGCTTTTTATCTCATACAGAGCATGTTGGCCTCTATCCATAATATTACAAATACAAAATTAAAATAATAAGAAAAAATAAAAACACTGATATGCCTGTTGTAGATGTTGCACCACAATTGCTCCTGATATATATTAAATGACAAATGTAAAAGAGTACCATTAAAGATCCCATGGTTACTATTCTGAATTCATACCTTTTATAGGATCAATAAAAACAAAGCGCACTTAGTTTTAAATAAGTCTCCAGTCTCTGAGACTGTGTTCTCCTGACAGGTCCAATTAGCGTTTTCATGTGAAGCCCAGTGATGCACACTTTCAAGCACTCACCGCGCCTAGCTGATCAACTCCACTTGCTGTACGGGCCAATGTGACAAGGTCCTCCTGCATCTTATCCACCCACGTCTTTACTCTGTAAATAAAAAAGAGGATGTCCAATCAGATCAATAGCAAAGAACTCTGAAGATCACAATCATAAATTAAACCTGACATGCTATCATCCAAGTGGCATATTGATGCTGATGGCCTTCACTTCGGTCAAGACGGTCACAAGAAGGCGTTTCTTATTTCACCCGTGATGTTTACGCGGTTTCTATTGATTTTGTTTTTTTGTTAATATAGCTTAGTCTATTAAAAAAATAAAAAATAATAATAATTCTCTCAACTAAAAACATGCTACATCAAAGCAAGACAGTAAGCTCTGGTTATCCTTTCCTCCTTACGACAAAAAAGGCTGCCCTTTAGAAACAAAAGCAGAAAAACAAAATCATGAGCCTACTGCTTTTCTGTTTACAAAACACATATGATAAAACTATTATCAGGATGGTGGGTGTATAAATTTTATTGAATGCATTACACTTTACTGTAGTCCATGTAGGCATTCCATCAATAACATTAAAGTGCTCAATAATGCAGAGCAGTACAGCAGTACAAATGTAACAAGGACATTGTTTTTTAAGTATAATGTTTGCTATATAATCATAGCATTGGTATTATGTCACTACAAACTGTTCTATGTATGTATTAATAAGATAAACAACTGCCTACTGATAAATATCACATGTATAAAGACCTGCTGCCTTAATGTTTATCAATTATATGTGGGATTTAGAGTGAGAGATACCAGGTTTGAGCCCAGCCTCCACATGTATGTGCAAATTGGGTAGATACAACAGGAGAGTTCTTTCATTTTTATGACTGTTGTTATTATTCTGGTCTGTAATCTGCCTAGGAATAATTCATTGTACTGCTTTAACTGGAATCTAGTAAAAGCTGCTGTTGTTCTAAAAGGACCACTGGGAGTAAATAAGAAAGCTACTCTGACATATCTCCTTTTGTGAATTATTTTCACAACAAAATATCGGAGAATACATTGGCCATTGCTTGAGAAACCCCCCCCCCCCAAACCCCTCAAATTACCTGGCTTATTAGTTGTTCTGAATGAGTAAGCATTAACAAGAAGTGACTCGATCTTGTACCTGAGAAAGGTTATGGCTATTTTCCTGTTTCATGGGGATATCATTAACAGTGAAGCCAGTTTCATCCACAATGCAGAGGATGACAAAAGCAAGAGAATAGATGAAGCAGTGAGCCTGAACCTCAGAACAATTAGGCTCCCTGTTAATAGCTGATACAGAATGTTACCCAAAGGCCCATTCCCACTAGACTGACAATTCAGGGACTTATGGTCACATTGAAGTACATTTTTTTGTTTATACTGCTCACCAGCAGACCCCTAAATGATCGGACTGATAGAAAGAAAGCTGTGAGTTGTGAGTGGATTTTAAACAATTTTCCTTTGGTAAAGTCTGCCAAATCCAGAGTGAGTTTCAATACGGGCAATTTTATTTTTCTTTTTTTTTCTCAAGTTTGAACCTTTGTTTTTTACCTGCATAACAAAAAAAAAAAAAAAAAAAAAAAAACATGACTTCTTCTTGCACCTGTTCTATCGTTGTATCCCTTTACACCTGTGGTCAATGGAAAATATTTTGCTGTGCCATTTTATTGTTATACAATATTTACTCAAGGCAAAAGTAGTTTCCTGTGTTTCTTTACACCAATTTTCTATCATAGTATTAGTATTTAAACCCGTCATAAAATTACCAGCTTAAATGGGCAATACGCAACAATGAGAAAGAAAACACAATACGCAACGACGTATAAGAAAATGTTTGAAAATCCATAATGTCTGCCACACTGTGTACAGTATACAGTATATGTTATATCATACATCATTATCATCAATAAATGGATGCAAATATTTCAAAGAGAAAATCTAAAGAATTTAAAATGTCTGTTTCTTCCAGGAACCCGGTCACTTCCACCTCTGCGGATTTCTATCCAGTGGTCTGGCTGCAATCAGACTTATAGTTAGTAAACATGAAAACATGGATATGTAAAATAGTGGCTTATGACCTAAGCTTAGTTATATTAAAAATTATGTTTAATGAGTTCTTTCGACAACCCAAAGTTTAAACACAAATGGCCGTTTCTGCATTAAGAGCATTTTTTGCAATAGAAAAATGTTCATTTCCTTCAGATACAGTTTGGGTTGTTTGAAAAAAGTGCAACATATCCTTCCTAACAAAAATTGTTCACAAGGACTTTGAGTACAATACAGATTATAGATCATGCCTTGAATTGTCGGTTCTTTAGAGTCATCGTGAACCTTACTGGAAGTCAGAATACTGGAAGGCGTAAGTTTGCAAGTAATTTCAGGTGCATTTAAACATGGAAAAATAATTAATAGAAGATGAAGCATGGAAATACAGAGGTCATTTATAAATTAATGGAAATATTTTCAATTTACAATGACCTCTTGGTTTGAGTCTGCTTTTTCTAGCAGTTGCAAATGGCACAGCAAACAACTTTTTAAACAGTTTTGTAGTATGTGCTGAATCATTATTAAAGTGAAATGTATATTGTTGTGCCATGTTAAATAAAAATAAAATAGAGGAAGGCAGCACTACTACTCATTTAAGCTCTGTAATAAGGAGCTCATAAAATGACAGTTTGCCTCAAAACTAAGGGATTCCTGTGGGCTTATTTCTAATTTGATGACAAATCTTATACTGAGACTACAAGGACAATGTCGCCAAGGGCAGCATGCTTTGTAAAATGCCTGCATGTAATATCAATGTACACATATTCTGCATGTCAGTCAGAGGTAATTCACTTGTTTTCCATGACAAATAGCTTAAATAAAAGTAAAAAGAGAAAAGGAGTAAATTATCTGTGTTATCTTAACTAATTCTGTTAAAAGATAGCATTCTTATTACCTTTTGATATAAGTTCAACTTGCCATAAGTAACTTCTAGACAAACCGGTTTTCACTAGATAGAGAAAGCTCTTACTAACATAATTTAGCAAGTTATGTAGGTCTATTTATGTCATGGCTGGCAAACAGAATGAAAGAACAGCTTCTGAACTCAGGCCAAAGTACCTTAAATACAAAAAAATAAAAAAATAAACATTCAGATTTTCAAACACCATAAAAAAATTAAAAAAAAAATATTTGAAGCTATTCTTTGTAAGAATGCTAAGAAAGTGTTGTTGTAAAATGTCGTCATACAAATTATGTTTAGCACATCAGCTGTTCAAGATTTCAGAAATTGTTACTGTGTTGGCCAGTAGAAAAGACATTTACTCCTGATAGACAAAGAAAAGTGTCCCGCGCCTTAAGTGTATATTTGAAAATATGTCTAGTGCGCTCTTGAGACAAACCAAACTTTGGACCTAATATTGGCACAGGCTGTTTAGCTGGCAATAAAGACGATGAAAGACAAAGGCAATACGAATTTCTTCAGCATTATACAAGGTCTTTATTTTATTTTCCTAACAAGCTCAAAAGTGTGCAGTGGAAATTAGGCCTGTGGGGGAAGGGTTCTCTACAAAGCCTGACCGATATGTGCTTTCACACTACATAATTAAGCACCCACTGCTGGCAGCACTTGCACTGAGAACATCCACAACATTACAAAAACAGAACTTATAACATTTTCAAAAAAAGATATGTCAAGGCGTTCCAGGTTTGAACCTCCCCAGGGCCATTCCATTCTGAAATGAGTTCTGGAGTCATTATTCTATAGGCAGATTGGTAAGTCCCACAATGCCAAAATCAATGCCACAACGGGCATATATCAACACCTAGGCTCCACGTAACATTGTACAAATATATTCAATTTAGTGTTTACCACCTTCTTTCATTGCTTTCACTTTCATAAGTCATGCCTTTAAAATGTTATATTTCCAAAATGTACACATGCAGTTTTAGCATGCTAGTCAAAATATACACTTCGGCTGCTACCTGCAAAATGGATAGGTCTGTCAACTGTCAACTACTCCTGATAACACACAAAAAGAAAACACTAACTTTATGAAATGTACACAAATTGTGATGGAATTCTAATAGAGTATGTGACACATTTATCAAATTAATAATTGTTTTCATGAGTTTTGCTGACTGGCTCAATGTACTTTTAATGGTGCATTTCAGAAGAGATTTCTTGAAAAGCCCTCACAAAAAATCTTTCCTGGGAGTTTTTCGATTACTAGAACAGATGTAGGGAAGGTAAGTCAAGTTTGTGTCTATTACTTTACTGCTTGTTTCAGTAGATAAATCTCCATGTGTCAAATACAAAACTGTCAATGACTTAATCCAAGTTAAGCCCTTTTGTAGCTTTGTTGCTAGTCCATTCACCTGGTCTTGTCTGGTTGTGTTTCTTAAATAATTTTAATCCTTAAGACACTATCACTCACCATGAAATCACTTCGGAACCAGTTAGTGAAGAACAAGAAACAAAGCTATGCTACAGGCAAGGACTTAACAGTACATTTTGTATCACACTTGACAGGCTCACAAGTCACTTAAATGCAGCATTCATTTCCAATGACTTCCACTTCGATAATGTACCAAAATACTATTTTTTGAAGCTTGACTTCTTTGATTCTGTAAAAGCTGAAGATATGCTTTTCTATCATTTTCTTTTCTAAACCTTACTTTTATAACAGAACAGTGTTATAAGGATATATGGTGAAGACCATCAATCAAGGGTAAATGCCTGTGCCCATAACCTATTATAGCATGTGATATGTTTCCATTCAAAAACATAAAGATAGAGTAACACTCACCAAAATAAAAGCATTATGCTGACCTCTCCAGAAAAGAAAACACATGGATTGAAAGAATATGCCACATAGTTTGGGCATAATCGATACATAAAAACTAAAACCTAAACCCCTGTACCATCTACAATCTACATACACCCTAGACAGAGCCTTTGCACGCTTTCCTATTTAAACGATAAGTGAGCAGGTGACACTGCTCTAAAAATCACTAAGGCAAGGGTTGAGGTACACTGACATGTCAGTTTGACACATAAGCTCACCCTGAGGGGCCAACCTTGAGAATTGTCTTTGCTACTGTACAAATGAAGAACAAAATGATGTAATTTTCTTTAAATTATAAACTTTCTGGACCAAACCTGATAGCTCCATTAGTGGGCATTAATTCACATTAGAAACCTCAGAACTTTCATTCACTTAACAGGAACCTTTCTTACCACATTATAGATGGCTTCAAGACATTTAGAAAGAAGCCTGGCTTTAAAAAAGTGAACCATTAAGCCTTATTGAAACAATAAATAAATATGTGATCTGTAAGAACTGTTAAAACAGCAATAAAAGACATGCTTAACAGTTTCTAATTGCAATACAGTCCCAAATGGGCATCCATTGCACTACAGTAGGACCCTCCAAACACAGTGAAAAAATCTAACTGAATGCCTACCTTTAAAAAAAAATGGTATGTTATTTTTCTGACAAAAAACATTATCCTTTGTAAAGTAGCCTAGCTTGGGGCTCCCAGTGGCAGCCGTGTGAATGCAGTGAGTCACACGATCTGCAGCTGGCAGTCTTGGCTGGGGCCACATAGAGTTTTTTAGGGTTGGGGAAATTGGCTGGGTTTAATTCAACTGATTGCAACCTACGATTTCAGACAGAATGTCCTGGACATCTGACATTTCAAATTTGGTAAAAAAACAAAAAAACAAAAACAAAAACAACATGGGTAAAATTAATTAAAAATTGATTAACACAAAAACAGTTACCAGGAAACATATTTGGCTATGTTATAGCTTGGATAATGTAAACATGTATGAAACTGCACTTCATGAAACACGTAACAGGTAAAATGAAAAGGCACTGAAAATGTAAATTATGCCATTCTCAATGTTCACCAGCCAATCAGAACATTATTTTCATTTGCACAAATTTTTCATAAGCCACACTAACACTGTAATTGCACAGCTAGTCTCCTTGCTATTAGACTTGAGTAGTATATTGATGAATTGCACTCTGAAGTAACCTTTACGATCCAACAGACAAACAAGTTGGACCACATACTGACAGCCAAATAAAAACACCTCTACGACTAACATAAAACAAGCAAAACAGAAGTAAACTTTTAACATACTTTGTTTTTTCTAAATTCCCATCAATAAGGAAATTCACAGCCAGTTAAAAATGTTTTAATGGATTCAATCTAGCACACTGAATTGATACAAAAAGAACACCCAGTATTACATTCATATCATAACTTCAGGATGTCTTTATTTGGCATACCCAATTTTCTAAATTCCAAGTTCCTATATTTCTAAGTTCTAAATTTGGATTTAACATTTTTGGTTCCAAGCCAACAAAACAATGTTTAAATGTACTGCCTTCTGAAATGAAATACTTACTTATTATGTAATTGTAATTAACCCCATGATATTGAACAACTGTACTTGCTACAGTGTTATAAAGCTGGTTGAATAATGAAGCAGTAGCAGGGTTCCAAAAAATAAAGCATTACACAGCCCCACGTGTTGCTACAACTGTTTAAATAATGTACCTGTAATCTCTTTTCAAAATGCACATTCTAGAGCACTGATAGTGTAAGGATTATTGCCTACATTATCAAACAGGTAACACAGCAATAACGATCCATGATGTGATACGGAACAGAAAAGCCAGAGGACTTTTTTTCTTTTTTTCTTGCTCTTCCTGCAGTGATTCAGAGGACAGATCTCAAACCCAGTGCTCTAGAGTGGCCATTTTGAAAAGAGCTTTGAAACACTTTGAAGTTCTGTGTAAAAAGCTCTGTTCATTTTATGAGTTGATAGTCAGTCGACGTTTCTGTTTTTTTGTTTTTTTTTTACACATATAACACCTGACTATTGATCAACTACAAGCAACTGTAACAAGTGAGATACACTGTTGACAAGAGAGTCTGATGGTGACAGCTGATGGCCAAGTAAACTGTAGAGTATCTGCAAAATGTCAGACATCTGTTGATCAGGCCATTATAATATAGTATGTTGAAACAAATGTATGTAAAAAAGGTAACATAGAAAAAGGGGTGCAAAGTCATCCCCATGTGGTACAATACATGGAATGCTCCAGCTCATCCAAAACTGTGGCTCCCTGTTGCCGTTCGCATCCAATTGAAAATGCTGCCTCAACCTTTCTGCCCCCTCCTACCTCCAGACTATTATTTACAGCACCTCCTCAAGACACACCTGTTCAGACAGCATCTGTAAACCTCACAACTCTCGACTATACTGGATATAAGGCACCCGATTTTATCAGTACTTGCATCATCTTGTGCTTGCACTGAACTGCTCCATACTTTGCTGTATTTTACTACTGCTCTCAGTAGTAATTATACTTTCTGTATCTGTACTTGATTTTACTCTTAAAGGTATCTGTATTCGTGTTTTTTGAAATTGACCTTATTTGAAATGTTCTTACCCATTTATTATACTTACTACTTGCTCCTAATTTAATTTACTCTTATAACCAAATATTTTAAGCTTAACTGCTCTTAGTCATAATCGATCTCAACCGTACTGTATTTTTTAATTTTCTCTCATTTTAATTTGCTCTTACTTACTACTGATTTTATTATATTTTATAAATGCTCTTATCTGTAATGTGATAAGAGCGCCTGCTAAGAAATAAATATAAATAAATAAATAAATAAATAATGCAATACAATATAAATTGAGTGATTGTATCGTTTTTCACCTCAATACGGTCCCCCAAGATCAATAATCTTTAAGTTCTTAATTGAGTGGTTACCTTTAGAGAACAAGCATTAGACCTATTCCCTAAAACAAGAGTTTTGCTCTCTAGATCAGTACTTGTAATGCGATCATTGATTGAAAGGTGGTAACTACCAGAAGTAGTTTCTAAAAACCATGACTTGCTTTATGCAACCAAAATAATGTATTTGTGGCTAATATATATTACAGCGATATTGACATTCCCTTATCTAGCGTCATACTGTCGAATATATCCGATCTACTTATTATTTTTAACATATTACAAATCGTATCCCTTAGTAATACTGCAAGGAATACAACGGTCACATTTACGAAGAATATGGCGTTTATGTTAATGTGTTGTGTGCAAACAACAGAGAGATTTGTTTCAATTCCCAGCCTGAGTACGCAGACACAATTCCTTTCTGGCTATTTGTGGTTCATTTTCTTCACCCTGTCCCAATTTAAAAACCACAACCCTAAACCTAACTTTTTTAAATAAACATAATTGTATGTGTAACAAGAAATGTTAATGCTTAAGACATGCAGACAAAACAATGCACTGCATATTTTTTAACTAGCAAACTGGCAGTGGTAGGCCTACGTTTTGCCACGTCTAAACTGTAGTAAACTTACAGCTACATGAATACTAAAATGTAAAAATATGACCTTGTCATATTAATACTATGGATGCAGCATGTCATTAGATTATATTACTGAAACATTTGAATTTTGATTAAAAATTGACAACATTTTGATTTGTAAAATCATTTAATATATAAATAAATCTCCCCAATCACACATAAACTACATCTGATTGACAACAATGTTATAGAAACATAAAAAGACAGGGGTTTAAAACAATTTACCATATAAAGAGTCATCGATCACACATTTTAAAGCTCATACGAAAAGACAGTGGCACGAACACACACCAACATACAGTCTTCCAAATAAAACGATTACCTACCCTTTAATCAAACTGTTGCCCAGTCTTACTTTTGCCTTCTTTGGCATTACTGCGCTTGCGCGATCAACTTATTTCCCGGTCAACTTATTTCCTACGACACCGGTCTTATAAAAATAAGACCTGTATGGATCGTGAACTTTGTTTTCTGTCTTCTGTTTCATATTCACATTACCTCTACACCTGCGCACTGAAAACCACTTTGCCACACAGTCACTATCGTAACCAAGTTTAATCTTGTTCTGTGCCTCTTTTTGTAACTAGGCCTATGATGTTTTATCATCCTTTTATGACAGGGGGATATCCACTGTAAAATACAATTTTGCATAAACCAAGTTGGTGCCAATCAAATTAATGTAATTTTCGCTACAAAACAATTCCCTAAATCTTAGCCATGTTGCATTCCCATTAGCTATAGGTACAAATGTCTCAAAAGTGCAGTTTTAAAAGCAGCACGTGTTACAGCACACATGTATTTTACTTTTAAAACATGATCGCTGGTACTGCTTTAGGTTAAAGGAAACTCTCAGTCTCTATGCCTTTTTCTTGGGTTATCTCTTTGTGCATGTGTCAGTTAAAAATTATGACAAAAATCTGCCTTGTATAGATCTGAAATCTTATTAAATGACTTTGTAATTGATTTATTAGGATTTTTCTGTGCTTGAACTATGGCACTGAAGGCAAAAGTGATTTGTAAAAGGCTCATAAAGACTTTGTATACAAGTTAAAAGCAAGAGTAATGTGCCACCACTTAGTGCAGGCTCTAATGCACTAAATCATTATGATTAAGATCTGAAAAGCATGCTGTATTCAATTCTCCTCATTAAAGGGTTCTTTTGTTTTTACAGTGTCTGTGATGCTTTCCTATAATACATCCTCACTGAGATCATGAAAAACAAAAATGTCGAGATCACGAGATAAATTATAGTGTGATCTGATACAGCGGTTTGATATGTCAAGATCCAGAAATAATTCATCTTGTGAGCTTGAAATAAAATATTAAAAAAAACCTTTCGTTCTCTTATAAATTTAAAAAAATCAAACTATATATTTAAAAGGGAACACTTTCTATTTAGTTTCTTGTATAGGACTAGGGGTTCAGTTTGATGGATAGCGATTAAATCAGGGGTCAGCAATATTCCTAACATATGTATGATGGTTATTTTCAGCCGATTTACATAATCTCTTCCTGAATAAACAAAAGCTTTCAGACCATCTTCCCAACATTTCCTTACACTAGGCATTTAAAAATGTGTTGAGAAAAAGTGTTGCTATACCTTTAATGAAAAGACTTAACTAAACAGCTACGTATATATCTTTATTGAAAACGTGTGAAAAGACATGTAAAGAAAAAAGTTTTAACCCATGAAAGACTACAGCAAGCTGAATTTCACACAATGGTTTTAGGAAGATTTAGTTACTGTACTTTCTTCTCAAGCCAGTTTAGCACACCCCTGCTATATTTAGCCACCTCCTCACACCTGTCATTGAAAGCAGCGTGAGAGAGAGAGAAAAAAGCACCCTGTGTTCTAATATACAGCTCTGAACAGGTGTGCAGGAGTTCTAAATATAAACCAGGGGCAGGGTGAGGGGGTGAGGTGATAGGGAGTTATACTCTATCACCCTAGCTGTATTTTTAGAAGATGTGGGTCTTTGGTAACAAAGATAAAACATGTATGTTTATATTGAAAAAAATAATAAAGATTTCATAAAAGAAATCATCAGAGGTAATATTTTTACATGTGCTTTAAGGTTATCTGTCAGGGTATACTGGGGTTATTAAATGACAGAAGCCCTTCAGTCTCACAAAGAAAATCTGGAATAAGCCACACCCTGCTGTGAACTTTGACACCTGCCCACAGCAGGGAGTTACAAAACTGGGTTTAGGCTTTTTTTTTTTCCTGCATTACAAACATCTGCTGAAAATCTTTGTTTTGCTGACAGTTATACCCACATAACAGAGCATAACTAACTAGATCAGGCTGAGTGAATGGGAAAGGGTTCTGACTCCTTACTTATGCTGTTCATTCAATAAACATGCTCACATATTTCTTTATTTTTCTGGAAAACCTTATCTTATCGTCTCTTATGAGATCTGATGTGGTCACTTTAGCCCTTGAAGACAGTCTTTTTCTTTGATCATTAGGACGATATGAAATGGCGTGCACATTATATAGGAAGACTGATATGGTTCACAACATGCTGCTTGGCATATACTGGCAGTCTTTTTTAGATGCAGATGAATAATCTTGAGATGGAATTTAGAAGTAGGAATGGCAGACTCACTTTCATTGCACTGAAATACTATGCAGCAAGGAGCATAAAGACAGACAGTTGATGAAAGAAACTGGTATTGAGAACAATACAGTCATCCTTAGACCAGCTCAGTGACTGGATGTCAAACCAACTGATCTGTACAGAATTAATTTCACTGATTTCCATTTCCTAATTCGTAATCTGTTGCAATAAAGACATTTATATAGACAACTACTCAAAATGTTGCTCCTGCATATAAGCATCTTCTGAAGACTGTTGAACATCATCAGCAACTGTAAAAACTGCAAGCATTAATGTAGTTCATTACAACCCAATGCCTCATTATTTTTCTGATGCATCTTATGTTCATTTATATATAGTTCTATATGATATGAAACATTGCATGACCCAGCAGTCCACGTCTAGTTAGAACCACATTACTAAATGTTAGAAATGAGATCCAAAATGAGAAATGTGGGGGTTATTTTGGATTCTGGATTAACTTTTGAACCGCATGTGCAGAATACTGTTAAGGCATCATGTTTCCACCATAGAAACATCGCTAGGGTGCGACCTATGCTCTCTGCTTCTGTAGCTGAAAAGCTGGTTCATGCACTTGTTTTTTCAAGGATTGATTATTGTAACGCTCTGCTTGCACGCATCTCCAAAAGCACACCGTCCAAATTACAACATGTCCAGAACTCAGCAGCTCGTATCCTGACAAGGTCACGTGCAAAGGATCATATCACTCCTGTTCTAGAGGCCATGCACTGGTTGCCTGTCAGGTTTCATGTTGATTTTAAAATTTTCATGCATTCTGCCACTGTTAATGCTTTTAAATCTAGCATAAAGACCTACTTGTGTAGAAAGAAAATTTTATTACTGTTTTTATTTTATGTTTTGTTTGTTTGTAAGGCATTTTGAGATGTTGCTTTTAAAGGCGTTATATTATTATTATTATTATTATTATTATTATTATTATTATTATTATTACTGCTGAAAAAAAAGTACAGTATTTAATTCCCATTTCGGCCACACAAGGAACAGGATGCAGGAAAAGTTATTGTAATAACAGTTTAAAAACAATAAAAGTCAAGTAAATAAGATCATACTTCTTATACTTTATTGTGCAGATGATGTTAAATAATATGAATTAGCCTTTCTGGGCAGCAGAAGGGAAGCCCTCATAATACTGTCTTGGGAGATTGCAAACACAACCATGCACATGCTTATTGGATCTGGGTTAAGCTTTTCTAGGCCTAATGTATTGTAACTGTATAGTTTCCAAGAAAATATACACATTATACTCTAAAACATCTTTTCAGCATTTCATATTATAGTCTTTGGAAGTTGTGAAGTCACCTTGAGCTGTTTTATTTCTCACAAAAGGACAAAAACACGATTTTGAACAAACGTGTGGGATAAGTACAGCTGAAACAAACCATGTGTATTAAACTTGTGTTCCTTACTTACTTAATCAAATATATGTTCTTTATTATGAAGATATCAAGAAACTATTTTAAGCAGTCCAGAAGTGAATAAATGAATAATGGCCAATATGCCTTTAAAGATAACAGAGCACTCACTACATGATAGAGCTCTTGGGACAGTTCTGACTAGCTCCTTCTGCTCTGATTTTATCCTATATGCAACACAGCAACTCCTACATGGAATCGGTAAACAAATGCTCTGGTCTGCTGCCAATTTTCATATCAAATTAAGACTGTATATGATAAAGTTGACTGTGTTTGCAATACACATTTCACAATGTATCAGATATGCCTTACGAGAAGTTTCCGGAAAAAAAAAAAACTGAGACTCCACAATTTGGAGTAAAGAGCTTTGAGAATCTAGCCTTGGTCCAATTTAAGTCTGACAAACCTATATGAAATTGATGAACCACAAGAAAACATTTCAAGTAAAGTAAAATGAAAAATACTGCAAAGCAGATCAACTGGCAAATTTACACGTAACATGGTCATAGTCATAGTCACAGGAAGAGACTTAAGGTGCATATTTTAACAAGAAACTTAACCTCATCATGGCTTCAGATTTCCAAGAACAGGAAATATATTAAAAACATAAATCAAAGATATTTTGTTTTGCATTCAGATTTCAGTACAAATTTAGAATACTGTCATTTATTAGGCTATAAAAGCATGAGGAGAAAAAACACAAATGCAGTAAGAACTGTTAAAGTAATAATGTATTTTAACAAGTCCATATAAGTCCATTATCATCATAATAATAATAATAATAATAATAATAATAATAATAATAATAATAATAATAATAATAATAATTAAATAAAGGGTCAGCGCATATTACAATTTGAATTTGAAGCTCTTTACTAAGAATAGTTGCTTGGTTTGCTGCTTTATTTATTTACCAGCCACTCTACACTACACATCATTAATATAGTGGATATGTTTTATCATAAATGTTAGAGTATGTTGGTGATAATAATAGCATCTGTTGTTCTGATAAATTCTGTAAGAAAAAAGACCAGTATACTGCTTCACAAATAATGTATTATTACTGAAAACTGATTAGAACAGTTTCACACAGATGTAATGCTAATGTTATATAACAACAAGTTACCTTACCGAATATCACAGTGTGACAAAAGCAACAAGTTACCCTGAATGTCTAATATTACTATTCATTAGCAAACCCTTAGGTCCCGAACGCGATGCAAGCTCATTAAGAAATCTTTATACATCAGTTATTAACAAAACAGAATATATTGCCAACATACAATAGGCATATAAAATGCATGCCACCTCTATAAACCCATCACTATACTGTAGTTAAGGATGTACAACAATAGAGGTAATCTAATGCCTCTTACAATTCTGAGTCAACAGTGATAGAAATCCCCATTACAGAGCGTCGCTTTAATGTACAGGACTTCCTTAAATGATATATATATATATATATATATATATATATATATATATATATATATATATATATAGAGAGAGAGAGAGAGAGAGAGAGAGAGAGAGAGAGAGAGAGAGAGAGAGATAGATAGACAGATAGATAGATAGATAGATAGATATAGATATATAGCCTATTCAACATCAAATATTGTGTTTGCAGAAGTTCTCATTTCAGAGCAGATGCTTTCGTCTTGTCTGACCACACGCAATGAAGATGTGACTCCCCTCACTGTTCATTATCAATGATTAACATTAAAACTGAAAACGCAGACACACCCACTGTAATTTCACACGTAAGAAACGTACATTTTACACAACTGATGTCTAATAGTGCCTTGTTATTATCCAGCAGAACGTACTGTATCATAAGTTAGCGTTTTTACTTTTCACTTAAGTAAATGAATTTTTAATTATATATAGATATATATCATATATTATATATATATATATATATATATATATATATATATATATATATATATATATATATATGATTGCTGCCAAAAACAAAACAAACAAACAAAAACTGGTCCCTGTTTTGTTTTATCTGTTCCAGCGACGCGTTTAAAAGACTGTAACTTACACAGCACGAATCTGGCGTGCCCAGATACAGCTGAGTGAGAACCTCATGCACTGGAAATAAACCCTGCTGCTACTTACGTTGCTGGAGTAGGAAACTCTGCTGAAGAAAGATTCATTAGCGAAGATAAAAGTACGACCAAAAAGACGGCTGTGCTGTAGGAATCCATTGCTTAGCAGAATTTACAACCCACGAATACAGTATACGATACTATAAAGGAAATACAGTGTAAGTCCACAGCAGCTTGTTGTAGTCACAGTTAGCCAGATAACAGTCTGGGTTACACTAGCTAATCTGATCAGCCGCCATCAGTGCTATTTTCAAACAGACCCCAGTTGTTTTCGTTTTCTGTTTCCAGAGATTTTAGTTTTTTAATTGACTGCCAAGGTGTGGTCATTTAGGGTTTTATTTTCCAGCAGGAGAGGACGGTCTTCTATCTTCTCCTCTCCGTAATGGAAAGCCCTTGTCAGACAGCTCTCGTGTAGACCACTTTGCGTGAACTCCACCTCTGTGTTGATGATCATGTACTACTGCCTTTCCATACAAGGAATGAGACGAACTCCCTATGTCAGCAGCTGATCTCACACGGTCTCTGATGTCAGATCCGGAACCAAGGCTCCATATATATATATATATATAATATATATATATATATATATATATATATATATATATATATATATATATTTAGTAACCTCACATTTGACATAAAGGCGCAGTGTCGTTTTGGTGCATATGTTTAACATGTCTTTATGGCAATTTAATTTACTGTTAAATGGAGTCGAACGCGTTTGTAGATTGTGTTTATCTGGTGTTATCACATCAGATTATTGATGTCGAATTCCTTAATTACTTTCTTTGATACTGAAAACACGAGTAATCCATGAAACATATAATTATACATTGTTAGTCTATCAAATCTGTATAAAATAATCTTGTTTTGTCTCTGGTCTTGTGCAAGTAGTTGTTTGTGGTTGCCCCAATATGACACCTCATAACCCTACTTTAACAAGCAATACATGTACTAATAACGGTGATAATAATAACGTAAAAATAAATAAATAAATAAATAAATATTGTATGTATTATTTTCTATACAGCTACATTTTTATGTAAATGTATTGCCATTTGTTTTTATTTGTTTTAAAATTGTGATACTGGAAGTTTTATTTAAAAAAAATACTAAAAGAGCAATCAGTTTTGTGGAGTTTATGCATTCATTTTCTGAGTTCACCAGCTGTTTATATGAACCCCCAACTTACCAGTGCATCACAGTGAGCGCATCAATAGGTACAGAATATCCCATTGTAAAATTGGACATTGTATGGATATTCCTTAGCACAGCACAAGTTGGTGTTCATGGTGATCCACAATAAAATGCCGGGTCAAATAAAAATATGGACTGAAATGCAACCCATCTCTGGACCTTCCCAGCATTGGGTTATCATAACCCAGCCAGTTGGGTTAAAATCATATCCCAGCTTGTTGGGCCAAAAGACAACCAATTCATTGGGTTATTTGAACTCTTTGTTGCGATTCATTAGGAGTTAACATAATGAAATACATTAAGTGATGTACAGTACATCGTTACTGAGAGTACTTTTGTTTCACTGAAAATTTGTGAAAAGAAAGCATCACCATTTGTATTAAAATCTTAATAGCTGTACAGATAACTTGTACCACATATCAAATAGTGTGAAATTCAGAACTGAGTAACAGTCTACTGGAAATACAAGGAGAAATCAATCAAGTAACCCATTTTGATTTGTTTTTTTTGATGCTTCCTTTACATCATATCTGCAGATTAACATTATGCATGCAAATGTGGAACAGAAGCTTCCAAATCGGCACATCAGAATCTGCAAGGCAATAAGGGGGCATTGCCATCAAGCGAGTAATTAATAAACTCTGCCTTTAGGCCGTCGAAAGAGGAGGGAATGAGCTTTGAAATTTGGTTAGAAATAAAATTGCAGTTGGAATTGCAGATTAGGAGTCAAAATAGGAGTTGTGGATTACCCAAAATAAAAGAATGAAAGATAACAGCAAATTGAGAATGCTTTCAGCAAATTAATACAAATTTTGCTCTCTTGTTCTCACCCTGTTTATTCACCCTGAATTATTGGATATTCTTAGGACTGCAAACAAACACCCAAAAGCAAGATAAAGTATTGAATACAATACTGATAGCCCATTAAACGTGTTCTTGTTATATCATTGCTTTAAAAAAATTGCAACAAATATTTAAATGTGTATATTGTTGCTCTTTTCATTAACATATTTTCTCTTAATACATACAACAAAATGTATACTTTGAGAAGTGTCGCAACGAAAATGCAAATTGCAGTATGTTTGCGATGCAACTGGCCCATCTTAATGCATCTACCCCATAGGATTTAAATTGGAGAGTAAATTACTCAGTGACTGAAAACCTTATCTGGAATGCTGGGTACCTGGGATCGCAGATCATCATCCCACTTAAGTGTATACTACATTTAAGTGTATAAATATTTGTGAGTGGGTTATTAGACTGTACATACACACTCAACACAATATGCAACATTTTTTAAAACCACACTGTAATTTGTTTTCAAATAAATAATATATTACAAGCTTCTAGCTTTTTCTCTTAATATTTACCTTACTTATCAACCTCAGAAATGAGAGTGCTCAAATGAGATACTGAGGTGAACCACGAGGAATACATCATCCACTATTCATACAGTTTTGGCATGGCAAATCCACCCATCTGTGTATGCTTTTTATAGATGTGTGGAGAGGGTGTTTAATGTAGTTGGAGGTGGAACTGTGTCTTAGTAATTCTGTTGAAAAACATGGTAAGCATAAAGCATTTAATTAATGATATACATGTCATGCCATTGTTTTGCACTTTCATTTTAATATTGCATGGACATGACAGGAAATAGCATACAATATTCTATTAAAAAAAATGAAATAAACACGATAAAGTAAAACAACCAGAGCACTTCAAGGAATAGTTTATTTCCTTTTGTTAAAGGTGTTGTACATTGACTGTTTACTTTACATGGTTTAGCACTTGCTGCCATGATAAACCAGCACAGTGGGGAACTCTGAATTCATATTTCTGATGAGCTCCAATATGATTCTGTTTAAAATGTAGTTTCTGCTGATGTCTTGCCTTTGCCAATTCCAATTGCTCATCTGTGAACACAAAACTAAACAGCCAACTAAAATTAACAGGATTAAACCTTATTACACTGAGTTTCTGAGGAATTACAAATCCTTGATGAAAAGGCAAAAAAAAAAGCAAATTAAGAAAATAAAGCACTTGCCGCGTATCCCCACTTACACAGGTTGGCATGCATTTTACTGTGCAAGGGAAATCGCCACACCATAGGTGTCAATATTGATATCTAATAAAATGTAAAGAATTTCTTGTAAAAAATAATTAAGAAATCAGGACCAAAAAGCGATTCTGCCCTGCATGAAGTCCATTTTTTTTTTTTTTTTTTTTTTTTTAATGCAAAAGCATTTTTAAACTTTAATTTTTATCAAATCCTTGCTTTAGTTTTTAATGGGAATAAAGTGTGGTAACACCAGAAAGGAATGAAACATATTTTCCGGACCCATAATTCGTTATTAAAGCATCACATCAGGGTATTTACACATTTACAATTTGTCTATTTAGAAGGATAGGCCCTTTATTGTTGTTTTGAATAAAGTCTAGATATATTTTACATTGTAGAAAAATAATTATTAGTTTCAAGAATTTCCAAAAAAAAAAGTTGTAATGGTAGATCTGTTTAGCTCTATAATTCTATTGCAGTTTCTATTTTTTTTTAATTTATTTATTTTTTATTTATGTTTACATAGACATATTCTATGGTATATTTTGTTTGGGTTAACCTGGTATATGTAAAGGTCTTAAATGTGATCAGGCCAACCATAAAGAAAAGAAATAAAGCACACACTGGATTAAAAAAAAAAAATTGCTGGTGAAAAAACCCTAGAAAAGGAATAAAAAAGTGCTGGAAATGTTGCAAAATATCTTTTGTTCGGCTCCTCCAAGTTGCGCTTTAATACCAATGAATTGGGCGACGTTGATATTTTGCTCATAGCACATTTATCCCACCTTAGCTAAGATGATACACGTAATGTAGATTTAATTTGCTCCTGTCAGGAAAACAGAATACATTGGAGGTTTTGTAAGCGTTGATTAACAGGTGTGCAGATCGCAATGATTTAAGGTGTGCTTATTTACAACAATGATAAGCTTATTAGCAACACCTTGTTTGGAAATGTTATAAAACACATATAGGAGTACAGTTCTTCCCTGTCATGGAGTCTAGAGAGAACACAGGAACATGTCATGTTTTTGTGGAGGGCAGATAATTACTAATGACAGACATTAATCAGACATAAATGTACATTCAAGGATGTGGTGATCCACAATATACAAGCTGCTTGTCTTTGTGTAGACACTGCCACGTCTTACAAAAAAAAAAAAAAAAAAAAAACTAGAGACTGATATTAATCAGAATTGAGAATGGGTATTGAATAAACCTGAAGACATAATAATTATACAACATGGGAAGTAACATATCTGTCCTGCAACACATGATGTATCATATTTGTAACAGGCTTTTGAAGTTGGCTTGAAGGAAAATTGATGTCATTAGAACTCTCAAGATGAGCATAGCAGAATTGGTACAGTAAGAGACTCAAAAATGATATTGACTGAACTATAGTACAGGTATATTCATCCACAAGTGAATGGGGTCATTATAGTACTATGTCAGAATCGATGACAAACATTAAATAATATCATACAGTATGTTACTGGTAAAGAATAGTAATTAAGATTTACAGTAAAGGGAATTAATTTGCCCATGTGAGTCATACCCTGCAAGCAGACATATGCATGTTCAAGCCAATCATTATGCAATAACCAACAATACTCATGTTTAGTCAGAACTGGTCCGTTTCCAGTAGTTAATTTTTAATTAAAAATGTTATAGAGAGCAACAGACCACAAGTGGTTTCAAGTGCTGTACAGGACAAGAATATACATATACAGAAAACATCACACATGCATATACAAAAAAAAAAAAACAGCACACAGCATGAAATATCAGTATCAAAACATATCAATTCTCTCTCTCTCTCTCTCTCTCTCTCTCTCTCTCTCTATCTATATATATATATATATATATATATATATATATATATATATATATATATATATAGATAGATATATGTAGCAAAAAATGCATACAGTGTATTCTTTTTCTAGAGCAATCTATAAGTGTTTAACCTAATAAATAAAATGTTTATAGTTTGTATAAAACCACTTTTAAAATAAAGTGTTACCAATATTAAAAGAAGCACACAAAATATATACAGTATAAACACATTTTTATCTGCAAAGCATGTAAGCAGAAGGGTAAAAATCAAAGAGTACATTTAGCGTGCAAATTCGGATCAAGTTATATCTGTTTTTTACATATTTGTAAATCCATATGTGGAATACGATATCCACAGATGCATTGACAGCAAACAATTATTAAATTGTATTCAAACAATTATTAAACAAAAAAGTCTTCTTTCAAAGATACAATATAAACAATAGCCACTGACTTACAGTGTTTAATATAAGACCTGTAACTCAATTTCAGAGTTTCCTCTGATTATCACCAGATTTGATCCTATTTATTACAGCATCAAGCAGAAAACTCACAAGTACAATACCTTTTTTTGTTTTGTTTTTAATGGTAGATGTTATTATCTAGTTATTTATAGATTCTGTATAATATCTAGAGGCCAGTATGCATAGGTAAATGTATTCTTTCTATATAGTATACGTTGGTGTTTTTATTTAGATTGAGATACAAGAGGTGTGCGTTATTTTCTGAAGATTATGATACTGTTTTTTTTTTTTTTAGAAAAGATAAATTTGATTAAAAGAAAAAGACAATTTCTCAATTAAAGACACTCATTTGGTTTATCCAATTGGCTTATGAGTGATGGATCATGACATTTCTCTTAATGCTTGTTTGACCTTTTTAAGACACTAAAATGTAAACCGGAGAACAACCATAAAGAAAATAGACAAGCGTGAACTAACAAAATAAGATCCACACTCCCCTTCATCCTCTTCAATGAACAACAATTTGCATTGGAATGGTTCTTTCTTCTCTTGACTTTTTCAGTTTTTGTTGGAACTTAATGTCAGACAACCCTTAATTGTGAGGCAGCAAAGAGAAACAGATGTTAAATTTTAACACTGCAGATGAACCGAACAGCACAAAAGGGGAGACAGAATAAATTGAGTAATTTAATGGAATAAACATAAATTAAGCAGACTGAAAGGCAGAGGATATGCTGATGGAGTCATGGAGAATATTGTCTCAGTTATGCTTGTTGTTGCTTATGAAAAAAGAGTCCAATGCAACATAACAGTTTTATTTGAAATTGACCAAGATCAGATATTTACCAATACTGTCTTTATTTAGGCAAGTAAGTTTCAGTCTTAAATAATATCTGATCAAGAGTCTAAAGGATACTTACTGCTCTGTTTACCTGCCACCAAGACACAGATGGGTTTACACATAAAAACAAGGTTTTCCAGATCATCCTGGTAATTCACCACAAAGCTTTGTGTTATGATTCACAAAATCACTGTCAGTGTAAATATAGTGATGGTACCTTATTACTGTCTGATTTGTGGAGACAGTAGTTTAATTGACATGCCCAACAAAACTGTCTATTTTAATGATATTGACCATTATTATAATAACAGTATTGACAACAGATAAATGGAAATGTCAAACATAAGGTTGTGCCTTGTGCAATAATGATATCCCATTTAAAGAAATTGTTTAATATAATATATTTCTGTAACAATCCTGTAATATTTACTAGTCATAAATAGTTTATGAAAAACATACTGTTTCTACAATCAGTGCTATATAAATAACTATACATGCCGCTATATTAAAAACAATATGCACTAGTATATTATTTTGCAACATAAAATAAGTGGTGACAAAAATTAGATACTGTACTGATTTGTTTTTCAAGAAACTTAAAAATAAATATTGATGTGATGATGTACAAACAGGAAAAATGCCGTATAGCATACACAGCACATTGGGCAATTAGTTATCAATTAATATAGCACATAACAGTCTTCACAGAATTTGCTAAAAATATTTGGTTTACATGTAAATGTGGGTTTACAGTTACTAAACTGGTCCCATTTCTTTTGTTGGAGACAACTATTGATAGGGCCTCCAGTTATTGTACAATGCCCATCTGGACTGACCCTTCCCTCAGTTACAAATCAATAGAGCTGTAAGGGGCATTCTCCATTACATAGATGGTGGTTATCTAAATTAAAGGTATGGCCAACTTATTGTGAAGAAAAGTCATTCAGGTATGTTCACTTTTTGTACTGGGTTTCTAGTGTTTCATTGTTTCCAGTATCACCAAGAAATGCCCAAATTATTTTCTTGGACTTACACTGGGCTAGAGATCCCACTTCAATGGCTTGCTCAGTAGAAATTAAACATCTATGCTAGGAAATTTGGGAATTTGGGAAGGTTTTTTGGACAATATTCATTACGTTTGATAAAGAAAATCTGAATATACCAAATATCAAGACATTTTCTCAACCAACACTGACGACCCTTTGAGAAACATTAAATGTATCTCATATTGTACAATACTACTACCTTCATATAAAATCCTTCATTTAGTTTACTATTAATAAACGTTTAGAAAATCCATATACCGGTACTGTAAACTAACATCGTGAAGCTGACAAAACTGTATAATTTATAGTTTTTGCCTTGTGCTGCAATTGCATACAGACTCAATAGCATTCTATTTGATTTGCATCAACATAAAAGCAGCAGCTTGTATGTTAAATAATGTAATTTACTTAAGTAGGCTGTTTATTTTTCTACCTTACAGGGTGAATGCATTACTTACTGCTTAGTTGAGTGCAGGCTTTATTACAGTATGTGTACTGAATGTACAGTGCAAACACAGTACTTTTTAATACACTACGTTTTTTATGTGGATGTTTGGATCTTTGTTTATATAACAGTTTTTGAGGCCCATAACTTCTGAACGCTTTGTTAGATTTATTTGAAAATGTGTATAGAGTTTCACGATGGTAGGGGAATAAAACAGGCATAGCTACAGATGTTTATCCCAAAACAGCCACCCATCGACTCTTGATAGAGCTATGAGCACAGTCATTTGGTGTGATTCGATGTGTAATTATTTCTGTACTGTTTGTTATTGTTGTAAGAAAGAATTAAGAGAAACAGTGCACACACACACACACATGCACAATGTGCTTTTCTGAAATTGTAAAGCACAGAAGTTATTTGAAGAGCAACAGTTATCATTAAGGTAGCTAGACATCTCTGCCTGCTAATTTGCTGTTTCAATGCGAAGCAGTCCAATTATTCTCTTTACTCATGTGAGTTGTCAAACATCAGTAAACTCGTGGCACTGCAACAGTGCTGTGCAGTGACGTCAATAGGTTAAGACGTGACAAGCAATACTATTTCAGCATGTTGGCAGACCATTATGGATGTCAGGCTTGTGCTCAGAATTTATGTCTACAGTTTACTTCAGCAGATGTTAACACACGTCAATTTAAAAGTCAAACAAATAAATAAAATAATAATAGTCACTTTTATTAAACATTAAGGCCTAAATGAGTATTGTTAATGTAACACAATGCAACATTCTCTTATCACATTTGCAAAGCAAAATATAATAATCTTTATATAGCGCCTTTCATAGTGGACCACCATCACAAAATGCTGAACGATGCATCAGTTGCAGAGCCACTTACAACAACGTCTCACCCGAAAGACGGAGCACAAGGAGGTTAAGTGACTTACTCAGTGTCACACAATGAGTCAGTAGCTGAGCTGGAATGTGAACTGAGGACCTGCTGTTTACAAGCCTGTTTTTTTTAACCACTGGACGACACAGCCTCCTATAAAGAAACATGGCATGGTGTGGCATTTGTTTTCTCAGTAAGTGAAATTACAAATCATATAAAACAATATATATTTATACAATATAAAGGCACTCTGGTGCTGTGGTGTCCGATGCATGTCAGTTCAAGAGTTTAGTCTGATGTGAAAATGGTTTAATGAAACAAAGGAATGCTTCTCAAACAACCTCACAGTTTGATACCCTACAAATTTCGTCCTACCATTATTTCTTAACAATTGTATAACTACCTGACAGCGCATAAACAGCGCTGTTTTAAGAAATACAAGTAGATGTATGTCAGCAGTTGACAAAGGGGTTTATTTTTATTATCAAAACGGTAAGTGATCTTCATATAGACACCCTAAATGGTATATATGCTATATTTTATGAAAGGTGATTAATAAATAACCCATGAAGGAAAACATAACCCCCAAAGCGATAAACACTATACGTTTGTTGATAATAATACTATTTTTTTAAGTAAAAATAACATCCCACAAACATTTTGTGGTTTTACCCAAACCGCTTTATAATAACATATTTTACATTGATGCTGTTTGCAACAATTTAGTAGCAAACAGGAGAGTTATATAATGACAAATAATGACCTCCAACATGCTTCTACAATGCTGCCTGAAAACAGGGGTTTTTGCTTATCTGAATCTGTAAAAAAATAAAAATAATCAAATAAATAAAAAAAATGTGTTCAAATCCTCAGGGCGAACGAATAAGTGTTTCTCCTTTATAAAATTAGGCCAATGATGTCATAATGGTTTTCTTGCTGTGCTCCAAACATACTGCTATGCAATTCACACCTGTTTCCTAAAGGTAAAAAAACTGTGGACATATTTATTGTGGGGTCAAACATTTGCAGTTCATGCTGCTGATCTGAATTATAGCTAAGGTAGAGTACTAGTTTTTGTCATCTGCTTTGAAGTTCAATTAGGTAAAACTGTCACACTATTCCCTTCACATATGTATAGAAAAGTCAATTAAAGTAAGTGGTGCTCACACTATATATATATATATATATATATATATATATATATATATATATATATATATATATATATATATATATATATATATATATATAAAAGACTTTGTGGAATCAATTATTAAATGCAGCTCAAATCAGTATGTGTTTACCCAGACAGTTTTTAATTAAATAAATAGCTAGTACAGAGGCAGGTGGGCCTGATCAGGCAAGCTCCAAGGGGATTTGGCTTTCAACTGTTGCTTAGCAACATCAACACCATCTCCACACAACAGCTCAACTACCTCTCACAGGAGAGACTCACAGGAACACTGCAATAGGAATGAGAAATAAATTGTAGACAAAGAAAAGGAATGATCCTGGAAGAAACAATAACAGGAATTCATGGCCACCCTTTCATTAGTAGAACACGGTTTTGTTTTGCATCTGAATGTTTTTTGTTTTCTTTTGTTTTGCTTTTTTGCTAGCTCTTTAAAAAGGCACTCCTTTAAAAAATATATATATATATATATCTTTTCAAGGAATAATTACATGTTTTTGTTGTTATCTTTCAAGGTAACACAAAAAGAACATTTCATTTTCACCTTCAGGTTAAAAAAAACATACATTGTATATACAGTATTCTAACTTTGAAGGGTATGCTAACTTTGTATATTTTAGTGTCTGAATCATCAGCATTTACATTTTGCTGCATGTGTATTCATATACAAGACTGTTGAATTTAAAACAATCTGTGTATAGGGTTTAACATACCCATGTTTATTATAATTTAATTTGTGTGATTAACAAGACTATATTACACGTAATGTATATCACCTAGGGAACTGGGAACTGGTTTATGCTCTATATACTTTAGGGTATGTTGGTGAGAATAGTTTCTGCTTGGTGTGGGGATTTGACAGTGATCCTGCCAAGAATGTTTTCATCCTACTGAAGCACTGGGTCTAATATTTATTTAAAATGTTGATAACACTTTAATTGGCCAATTTGCATGGAAGACATCTTCTTATTACCCATCTTTCTCTTTTTGTTTCTCTAATTTAATAATGCATTTATTTTTACCTATTTTTCTACCCATCTGCCTAAAAAAGTATTTTTGCATTTAGTTACCAACATTTTCTGACCGGTGTGTTGGCATGGGTGAACGCCTTCTTGGAGCCTGGATTAAGCTTGTCTTGGGCAGTTCCTTGCTTGTTAGAGCAGTCTTTAATAATGCACATCGGGTGTGCAAACTAGTGTGTTACTGCATCACCAACACACTAAAACACTTCCAATTTCTCAGTTTTACAGCTGGGTTGTATGTTTTAATTTTTTGTCCCAATAAGCTGTATATATTCTTCCCACACATGCAGCACAACATGCATGGGTAAATCTAAATTGCAACAGAGAGAAAACATGTTAGCAAGCCATTATACCAATGCTTTTTAAAGAGGGACTGCATAATGGCTGTTGTACTATAGTTCCTGTATACAATATATCAAAGTTAACAGAATGTGCACAAACATCATTACCAAAGTTTGTTAAAAAAGAGAATGAGGTACTAAGGGAGAGATAGCAGCATGTAAAAAAAAAAAATAATAAAAAATCCCCAAGGTCTGATGGAATCAGTCCAGGAGCATTCAACGAGAACAGATTTTTAAACCAATATGTTATTTGTTCTGTGTTTTGTTTTGTTTTGTGTTTAAATATTTTATTTATGACAAACTGGCACAACAGTGTGCTCACTCACCATTCTGTGTTATTCAATTTTTTGTCTGACGTCACCTCAAGCCATTGTGTCACACTTGGTGTCAGTGTGGGATAAACAGCCTTTACTCTGCATTTTTTTTTTAAATATACATTTTTGTGGGTCATTTTTGGCAGAAAGGGATGGACGTCTGCCTCACCTGTTTAAAAGGGGAAGAGTGGTGCTTTTTCATTGAAGAGATCGGGCACTTATCACCCGACCAACCCCCTCCATGGCAGGAGGTAGAACTGCTGGCCCCAAGGACTACCTGTTGCTTCTGCCACCACCACCAGAGGAGTTGAAGCAACCGCTACAGGATCAGCTCCCTCAATCACCTCCCAAGGATCAACTCCTTCCCAAGCCTGCCATGCCTGCATTGTCTAAGGCCGCTGAGCCTGCTTTGCCTAGGGCTGCCGAGGTTTCAGCATCCATTTTCCAACCTTTAAAAGCCCCAGTACTATATCTACATCATCCAAAGTATTGTGTTGTTGAACATTTATGTCTTCTGTCAGCACAAATGGTGAAACAAAGATGCACAAAGAAAATACATGGTAAAATATAATTTGTAATAGAGAGAAAACATGAAAGCTAAAAAGGCAAATGCACTATTGCTATTTGAATAAGAAACGGCTACCATAGTGCCTGTTTTTTTCAGAATGCGATTTTTCAATGTTGCACATGACTATATATAATGTGTCACTTTTTTGGATTCTTACTGCATTGATAGTGCAAACCTCATAACCCATTAGGTAAGCAGTGGCATATATGCAGGGTTGTGGGTGATTCTGTCTTACTGTTCAGAGTCTCTGGACCTTTGTTGTAAACATTAACTGTTGTCTAGTGTGACTCATCTCAAATGCTGCTGCCAAGCAGAATCATAAAGGACATTTAGTGGGCAGACAACAAGCAGTTGCAGATAAAAGAAGAAATTAAATACAAAATGACTGGGTTGCAGTCGAAATGTACAGCAAGCAAGTTCAGCATAATGATTTATATGTATATATTTACTAAATAGACAGTACAATAAATTGAATGCAGTTAGTGAAGAAAAATCTGAATCAATTTTAAACTACTTACAAATCTGGACTTGCACTGAAAAACTGTATTTCCTTAAAATATGCTGAAATGTGCTTATTTGGTCTTTAGAAAAGGTTTTGACTTAAAAACAAAATACCCAGATGGTCAACTGTTTATACAATAGGCCATCATTAAATCTCCTTTATAAAATCTCCTTTATAAAGGTCAAACGTGTGTCAGAATGAGGAGGTAGATTTATCAAACTGCACCCAGTCATACAAAAAAAGGCTGATCTTTATACTCTTTGTTTTCTATAATACATTTTATTTGGCCACTATCTGGCACATTTTAACATTACCATTTAATTCAGACTTAACTGAACCAGAACTAGAGAGCTAAATTCTCAATTCCTTGCACATGTCAGAGTGTTTCTCAGAGCTACCCCCCATGGATTCATTCCCAATAGAAAGATTACCTTACATCAATAATAAACAACCCCCACAAATAACCTGCTGTAACTATACATGTTAACACATCAGAATGTATATTTAGATGCACTTACACAGACTAGTATTGTGCAGTATTTATATATTTATGAGTATTACAGTCTTTACTCCATAGCCATGTATAGCACTGGAAAAATCCACATATCCCACCAATTTGGTATTCTATTCAACCAGGATCAAAATCAACGAGAACTAAACCATCCCAATGCATTTTTCTAAGCTCTGGTCTATTTTTTAATAATACTAATATAATAATATCTTTATTTTTAAATAGCACCTTTCATAGTGGACCGCCATCACAAAGCATTATGATATTGATTTAACATCTCAACCACAGGATGGAGGACAAGGAGGTTAAGTGACTAGGGTGGGACCAGGGGTGGGACTTGAACCAGTGACCTTCTAATTACAAGTCCTGGATGACACTGCCTCCTTTAATGAAATGTATACAACTAAAATATTTCTTCTGTCCAATACCATCACTACATGGAATCTTACTGTTGATCTGTTTTATGCCACAAATTATGAGGAATGACGCAAAGCTTTGAGTGACATTATAAAAAGCAATTCCTAAAAAAGGGCACAACTAACAAAACACGATTTTAGTTTGTTTTTCCTGTATTATGTATTATTTGTTTATCACGTTTAAAATCTTTTTCAAACTGTACATCCTGACAAGAGGTATAAGATTGTGAAGACAACACTATTGCAGTTTATCTGCAGTATAAAATATTTTTCTGTTATCTAGTGTGGTAGAATATTATTATTGGTTTGTTTAAGTTTTTAACCACTCTCAAACTATGAATGTCTATTGGCGTTAGTGATTGATTAAATTTCTCCAGTCTGACATACTCACATGATGAAGTTAATCAAAACCTAGATGGATTAACTAATGTAAAATCACTTTAAAAAGCAGACCTCATTAAATATTAATGTGACTTAACAACCCTAGACGTGATTCTCACATTATTTCCAGGGCTTCACTGGAAATTAGACTTGGTTGCTTCAATGAGCAATATCTAAATTTAACTTACAAAGTAAATGCAGTTACTTTTGTAAGGTCATTATATAACATGAATAAGGTTTGTTGATTTTAGTGGAAAAACAAGTTTAACTATTTGCACATTTTACATGTTGTTATAAATTTATTCTGACCAAAATATATCTAAAATATACAGTTTTCTCCTTGTCCCTCCACAAAACCAAATAGAAATCGTCAACTAAAAACAAGATTATTTACAGTAAACACTGCAAGACTAGGTTGATTTCCCATTTTATATATATATATATATATATATATATATATATATATATATATATATATATATATATATATATATATATATATATAGGCTAGGCAGATCTAGATGTGAAGATTAAGGAAGGTATATTCCAAGGTTCACGTTGTCAGAAATGGAAAACTGCATCTCTTAAGTATGCCCAAGGTAAGCAATCTGAGAGACACAGAGTAAAAAGTACAGTAAAGATCAAGTCACCTGTTTTAGTCTTACCAGCTATCACTACTTACATAAAGTAAATAGATCTAAAGAACTGATACAAAGGCACATAGTGACAGGGGCAGGTGCACTTTCCATTTTCCTCTGGCAGAGGCAGCTGTTTCAATAGTTCGTAACTGTAATTTATAAACTGTTATAGGACATATATAAGTATGCAGCATTATTATTAACCTGCTAACACATGTATTTTCTACAGGAGCCACCCAGGCTGTGTCACATATCTTGTGTTGGAAAAGTAAAAACTATCAGTTCTCAAAATATGACACTGGGAGGGGGTAAGCTAGTCTGACATTATAACAAGTAGTCATCAGAGGAAATCTGTTCTTCTTCCTCTTATTTATAAGATACAACAAAGTGTTACTAGCGAAAACACTAATATACAGCCACAGTAGTCCCTGCAAACATTGTGAGCAGGTGGTAAGGTATGAAATAAATTATAGGGGATTGTACAGAAGTGGTGTGTATATCAATTAGATTATTATCTAAAATTGCCATTTTACATAAACGCATGATAAATAAGCTGCATGGTCAAATAATCTTTCCTTTCTGGAAACATTGGTTAGACTTGTTAGGCCACCGAAAAAAACAAACAAACATATAACTAATAATCTGGCTATTCAAAGAAGTATATTAGTAACATATATCCCCATGTTCCCACCACGTTGGTAAATTCATATTACATCTATCGGTACGACGAAAAAAAGTTAATGTCCATTAAATTAAGAATTAATTTAATGAAAATTGAATATGTGGCATTAAGGACCTAGGTTGTATTAGGTAAGCAACAAGGTGTTAGCAGCGTGGTAAACTATATTATAAATAACTTCTTGTGTTAACGGGATACGTGTAAAAATCTAGGTGTGACAGACGGACGGATTTACAGAGACACTTCCATGAATCATTCTCAAGTGCTATTTTTGAATTATGATCTCACTAATGGTTGTCATTGAGACCTTACTCACCAATATTTTAAAGGTAATTGTTCACTGTAGTGTTACAATTGCTGCTTTACCTCCAGATATGCACAGATTCAGAATGACTGCAGACTGCCAAAATAAGAGTTTAGTAGCTGTGCACTGCTCAACCCAAAAAAAGATTTCAGCAATTAAGACACCTTTCTAACAATTGGCAGCCATGCGCCCCTCTGTGGAAGAAGACATTACTGCAGTACCAAAACCCCATATACAATACAAAAAGGGTTATAATTAGTCTGACTATTCTTTATAAAAAAAATTAAAAATACTGATTTGGGTTTTCAGTAGATCAGATGGATTGATAACTGGTGGAGTCTGACCAGTTTGTACCACTCAAGGTTTAAGAGTTTCTGTTTTTAAGTCTTCTTTCAATAAAAGAGCCTATTTTGCTGATCACAATACATTCTTGCCATTAGCTTGCTTAAAAAAAAAAAAAAAAAAAAAAAATTAAAATGTATTAAAATGCCGTTATATAAGATCCCACATGTTTAAGCACAAGCGTAGAGAATGTATTACTTGTTCTAGTTCATATAAGACTCTTTTTTTTTCAATAAACCCGTTTGAAACAAGTTCCTAAATGACATTGGGCAAAGAAGAACGTGCTATGAAATGGGAGACATTGTATTTTTAAACTATGTTCTGTGCAGATGAAAGCAACATTTTCTTATTTTTAGAAATGTTGCAATGGTAATGTGGCTGGCTTTATTATCTGCCACTAATTTGATACTGAGTAACAGGCTGTACTAATTGATATGCCTATTTTTTCTACTAATGTATGTTACATGTACCATTGTGTACTGCAAGCTGGTATTAAAATAGCACACTGATTATCATTGATATTGGCCAGTGTAGCATAAAGTTAGATGCAATGGTTTAAATCAAGTGCTCATAAGACGAGGAGAAAAGCATGTTGGCAAGTTAAAACCCATTATTGAGTCAGGTTACAACGGTGCACAGGCATTTTCAAATGGCACGAACATTTAAATTACAAGAATATGTTACAATTAAAACCACAATATTGTTGGTGTGTATGGCATCGCCCATGAAAATGTGGAAATCCTATATCCTGATATCCCTGTGTTCAACTGTCATATCATTGCTGATGCGTAAGAAAAAAACATATATTCACTCTCTGGAGCAGAAACATGACAGTCTCATTAGTTTATAATTTAAAAGCTGTATTTCTACTTCATTGATTGTTAACTGCTTAGTAGTTGATGGGACATGTTTAAAATGGGATGTTCTCAATGGCTGTTGACTTTTTCAGAATTATTATCCCCTGCTGGGGATGACATCCCCATGGAAATGGAAGACAGTGGAGGAGGTTGTATGTACAGTTTGTCACACCTCACATATTTTGTATATCTGGATAAAGGCTTATCCAGTTGTAATGGAACTTGCTATTAACATTACAATATTTAGCAAACGATGTTGGTAATACCATATTCTGGTTAAATATGGGGGTGTTAGTCTGTCCGTACATCCATCCAGCAGTATGTCACACTATCAATGTCAGTAGAACTGCTGAAATCCGGTTGTCAGTTGTATTGAGAGCCAGCTTCTGGGGATATATGGATGTGTCTTTCTGTCATAGTTACATTTTTGCATATATCACGTATTACACATTTCATACCTAATTCTTATTCTGAGTACTAGTGTACATATTGTTTATATATGTTATGGTGATCAACTAATATATTCACAAGACAGGAACAAGGACTGCATGGAGGAAGAACCACTGGGGATTAAAAGGGGAGGAGAGTGTTTGTGACTTAGTAAAGAGGTCAGGGTCTTCCTTTGTCTCACAGAGAGCTGTCCTTGCTTAGATGAGGTCAGCACAGCTGGGAATCCATCGAAAAAGATGGAGAGAAGTCCAAAGGCCCCCCCCCCCCCCAGGCTTGCTGAGGATCGCCTTTGCTGAGGGCTGATTAGTGAATGTGAACGATGAAAGAAGCATGCAAGGAGGCCACGGGTCTACCCCTGGATGTCAAAGAGCCAATTTGGTGGAGGCTGGCATTGCTGGGCTCTATGGCTGGGAAAAAGGCATAGTTCTTCACAGGGGACAGCAGCATGGGTGAAAAGGAGAGTGAGCATAGGAAAGGAAAATGAGAAAAAAAGTTAAGGTTTTGACCAGAGGTCCCTTCTGGCTCATGGAGAACCATCCTTGAGAGGAAGAGAGGCGCAGCCAGGCCTCTGAGTTTGGGAAGTGAGCTTCACTTGCCCCCACAGGGAGACCATTGCACAGCATAGTGGAGGAGGAAAGATGAGTGAGACAGAGAATAAGGGCCTGACCTAAAATTTAAGTAGGGAGTTTGACAGGTAGTTTGTTGGGGGTGGGGTGGGGGTGGCTAGCTCCCGCCCCCTGAACCACATTTGTTCCTTATCAATTGTTCAATTAATGTAAGTAACCCTAATTGAGGTGTATTTAATAAAGTATTGGTATTATTTAAACCAACAACACATATTCTTCTTCTTCTTCTTCTTCTTCTTCTTCTTCTTCTTCTTCTTCTTCTTCTTCTGCAGCTGTTTTTTGTCAAGGTATTTCCTTTGAAATGTTGTTATTGAGGTATTGGGAACATTTTGAATGTGTAAGTAAACAAGATGCAATACAAATGATGATATATTTACCGGACTTAGTTGTTAGAGGGACAGTCCTATGGGGATGTGCTGTCACATCCTATCATTCATGGTTCTGTTGTTTTCTGCTTCCATAAAGTGCTCCCTTGTTATTTGTACAAGATGAAGTTTGATATGCTCTTTTGTGGGTGGGGGTAGTATTTCACACTTATTTGTATACTGTATGATTGACAGAGTTGGGGGCAACGCGTTAGTAACTTAACCCGCCATTGTTACATTTCTTAATAACGAGTTAATATAACGCGTTAGAGTTTTAATTTGATTAATAATATTACAGTTACGTTCCGTAAAAAAATAAACGAGTGTTTTCTCGCTACATTATATGTTCTACATCTAAATGATGTGGTGTTTTAATAGAAGCAAGCAGCAATAAATTCAACACGACTTATTTATTTATGTGCGCCATATCAAAATCACTATACAAGTACACACAGCATGTAATGTCTATGCAGCGGCACCACTTGGACGGTTTGGTAATTAAAAGAATATAGCCTACCGGTATTGAGAAAATAACCCCGTGCCTTGCAATGTACTGCAATTGATGCGATACAACAAAGATTGCTGGGATTTTTAAACTAAACGTTGAACCTACGACTTGAAGAACTCAGATTGCATACACAGTAAAAATGAGGACGGATTCAAAACCTTTTTTTTTTGTTGTTGTTCAAAGTTCATGTAGTTTAATACAGACAACAGTGACCATAAGCCTTTGCCAAGATTTCTGCTTTTTAATTTTTTGTTTCCTGATATGGATGAGTTCGAGATAAGTGCCACTATTTCAATGTATGCGTTCATATATATTGGAAGGCTATCTCAATTAAAGTAAATGATTAAGTGGTGTTCATTTTGTGAACTGTTATAATAAAGCTAGCAAATTGCAATATTTAATTTGATTTTACAGTGTAAGTTTATTTTGTACCTCACTAGCCTCCGTAGCTAATGAGAACACTGCGAGGGGTGTGAATTCGTGCAGGAGATGTTGTGGGTGCGGAACGATCCCTACTGTGCTTCCATTTTATTTGTATTAACTAATTGTAATGCAGTTTAGAACACACTACTGGCAGATTACTTTGTTTTCTGTTATTGCTGAGCCTTTGTAATGAAGACGCTGATTAATAAAACTTCAGTGGAAGAAAGATAATATCGCCCAGCCTGATTCATTTGCAGTTGTTTACGCTACTGTCCCGATAACTAAGGTAACCCACGGCCTTACTGTTTATTTGTTTGACATACCTTTAAAAAACGCATTACCAGACTATGGAGATTAGTCACAATTGTTTTTCAGGGCAAAAGGGAGGAATGCAGTGGGTAATATAACGAGTAATATAGCGCGCTATTTTTAAAATTAACTAATATGTAATACTAATATTATTACTTTTTTCTCACGAAACGAATAACGACTAATACATTATTATTTTATCAGTAACGACCCCAAACACCGATGAATGACAAGATAAGCATGTAATTGAGATTTATCTCTGTGCATTCTTTATAATATATTATCAATGAATATATGTGACATTTCCTTTCTCAATTTCTTGCACCTTAAACAGAACACTGGGCAATATTATAGTACAATCTCCTTGAGTGATTTGGAAATCCAATGCTGCCATCTACTGGTACTGAAAAACTGCATTCAAATCAACTGAATTATTCAAACACACACACACACACACACACACACATATATATATATATATAATCCCACTGTTGCAGATATGCACAGATGTTAAAGAAAGTGTCAGTGGTTGGTTTATGCATTTATTGGTCAGTGACACAAACCAATGTTTTAACTGTACAACTGTAAGTCAGAATTTAAATATTGTCCAACAGCACAACTTTTAGTCATACATTCAAACAGACTTTAAATGATTGTTATGATTTTAACCGAGACCCGTGCCTTGGGTGCCTCATATCTGGTTACAGCCTTGCATTGTAACTGTTAACATATAGTGCTTATACAGTGCTTAAAGAACGTCTACACAAATTTTGGATTGGATTTAGGTTGGGGCTCTGACTGGGCCATTCAAGGACATTTACCTTTTTGTTCCTTAGCTACTCCAGTGTAGCTTTGGCTGTGTGCTTTGGGTCGTCGTCATACTGAAAGGTGAACTTCCGTCCCAGTTTCAGCTTTCTTGTAGAGGGCGGCATGTTTTCCTCAAGGACTTCTATGTACTTTGCTCCATTCATTTGCCCTTCTATCCTGACAAGTGCCCCAGTCCCTGCATAACATGATGCTGCCACCACCATGCTTCACAGTAGGGATGGTGTTCTTTTGGTGATGCACTGTGTTGGTTTTGCACCAAACATAATGCTTTGCATTTAGGTCAGAAAGTTCCATTTTAGTTTTGACAGACCACAAAACGTTTTGCCACATGGCTACAGAATCTCCTGAGTGTTTTGGTTTTTGCATACTTCAAACAGGATTCAAGGGGGGCTTTCTTGAGTAAAATACAGGCCAGATGTGTGGAGAGCTTGGGATATTGTTGTCACATGCACACTTTGACCAGTCTTGGCCATGAAAGTCTGTAGCTCTTGCAAAGTTGCCATTGGCCTCTTGGTAGCCTCTCTGATCAGTCTCCTTCTTTCTCGGTCATCCAGTTTGGAGAGACGGCCTGATCTAGGCAGGGTCTTGGTGGTGCCATACACCTTCCACTTCTTAATAATCGGCTTGACCGTGCTCCAAGGGATATTCAAGGCCCTTGATATATTTTTATACCCATCCCCTGATCTGTGTCTTTCAACAACTTTGTCCTGGAGTTCTTTTGAAAGCTCCTTGGTGCTCATGGCTGAGTCTTTGCTTTGAAATGCACTACACAGAAGCCGGAACCTACAGGAACTGCTGAATTTATCCGGAAATCATGTGAATCACTACAATTTAACAACAGTGGAGGCCACTTAACTTGGTGTATGATTTTGAAGATGATTGGTTACACCTGAGCTAATTTAGGATTGCTATTATCAACCATGCTATTTCACCTTTTATTTTTAATTAATTTTCTACAAATTTCTAGAATTTTTTTTTTTTCACTTGGAAGTTGTGTGGTAAGATGTGTAGATAAATGAAAAAAAAATTTGAATGCATTGTAATTCCAGGCTATAAGGCAACCAAAGGTGAATATTTTGAAAGGGTCTGTAGACTGTCTATAGGCACCGTGTGTGTGTGTGTGTGTGTGTGTGTGTGTGTGTGTGTGTGTGTGTGTGTGTGTGTGTGTGTGTGTGTGTGTGTGTGTGTGTGTGTGTGTGTGTGTGTGTGTGTGTGTGTGTGTGTGTGTGTGTGTGTGTGTGTGTGTGTGTGTGTGTGTGTGTGTGTGTGTGTGTGTGTAAACAAGCCATAGTATAGCATTTTATACATGTTTTTCATTTGGTTTGTTTAGCACTTCCCTGCATGTTGTAATTTTAGGTATAGCATTGTGCAGCTATGCCACTGGAATGGGTTCTGCCATTTGGTGCTACTTGTGGTTGTACTACATTTGTTCTACATTTTATGCTGAAACACCTGTCCATTTTTGTGGTTTTACTATTACAAAAACAGTAACTTGAAAAAGATTGAAAAGTAAAAATTAGGTTTCCCAGAGCTTCTTAGCAAAAAAAACAAAACAAAACAAAAAATCCCTCGCTTCGCTTGACAGTCCTTCTTTATCCCCACCCCCCACTTTTAAACAAATGTCATTGCCCATGCATAACTGTATGTCAAATTCACATCTTGGGACGTCTGTATTACTAATCGTATATAGTATACTCTGTATGATATGTGTACCTTTAATTGAATGGAAATTATTCCTTGTTTAAAATGAAATTATATAATATAAAATAAATCATTGAAAACACAGGTATTCGGGAAGTTATGGAAGTATCTGGGAACTTCCTAAAACTGTGACTTCAGGTATTAAAACATTTTTTGTTTCAAAACGTTCATGTGCTTAATTTAACAGCCATGGAATGTAGTGCTAACCACACCTCCAACTATCTGTGTAAAAGTGCTAATTGCATTCCTGACAAGAGATTATTTAACAACCTTGAGTTTTTATGGAAAGAGTACTGTTCAACACATTAAGCAAGGCTACAAATAGAAGTGGACCTCAGCGTTATATGAAAGTTGTTTAAACACATTTTGTTGTTTATTGACTATGCTATATTACCAATAACTACTATGCCATTTATCCTTGTAATCTTTTCAAACCCATTACCAACCTCTAAATTAAAGGAGCTCAAACAGGGCTGTGTTAAAGTATTCTAGCTTAATTCTAAAGCTTATTGTTTGGGTTTCTGTATTTTGCCAGTGATTTAATGAAGTGGCTTGGTCCTTATAATTTTCATGGTTTTATATGGTTACATCACCACAAACAAAACGGACCACTTGGGAATTTAACAAGAGATTGTGTAATGGTTCGAATAAAGAAAATAATGTCCACAAGCATTTTTTAAATATTTATTATTTCGACAGAGGGAACAGCTTTTTGTACAGCACAAATTGCATAATATCTCAAGATACATCCTGTGTACAACCACAAAACCATGACATTCTTCTTTTTTTTTTACACAGATTGAAAACCCAGACAAGATTTACAAGCATATTTTTGTACAGTTATTATACTGCTTTAATTAAATGTATACATTTTTTTTTAATTATTTTTTTTTACATAGAACCTGGAAACAAAAATTGTATTAACAAGCCACCAACAAAACATGCAACATCCAATGTGAAAACATTGAAATTCTCCTGGAACTACTCAAGTTGTTATAATTTTTTAAAATTGTATTTATTTATTTGATTTTGTTTGTGTTTTTAATAAGCAAAACTTCAGGTTTGCTGTAGGTTCTGATAGGTTGACAGCACACACTCTATTCAGCCAATTAAATATTCACCTGAGCACATCACTAGACAACTATACAGATACAGTCAAAGAGAATCGTTTTTTCACATTCACATGCTCAATGCCAGACCAAAGTAATAAATATGTAAATCTCTTCTGGTAGAAAAAATTATATATATTTACAAGGTTATAAATAAAGAAACCACATTCTCACAATTCACAATAATTTTAAGACGCCTTGGTTTCTAGTTCACCAGAAAACGAGAGCTAAATATGGAGCACACATGAAGATTTAAGAAGATCAACCAATATCATTGAATGAACTTGTATGTGGATACAATTATCTAAGACCAAATAATATGTATGATATCAGCTGTTATAAACATTTATTTGTGAGTTTGTTCATTTCTAAAGTAACACTAATATTTGCCTGAATGAAATGTTCAACTGATAAATAACCAGGAAACAAATACTGTAAAAAAAAAAAAAAAAAAAAAAAAAAAAAAAAAAAAACTGTAAAATGCTGCATGAAATGACGACCAGCCAACAGAAACTGTACATTGATTTAAAACGTATAGGAAGGATGCTGTCTCCTTAAATCTGAGTACCGAAAAGCAACTAAGCAACTTACAATGGCAACTGTAAATCCACATTATTATTATAGATATTGCACGCATATCTTCTCATTAATAGGTCGGAACAGTTTGTAAACAAATATTTTGTGCTGCTGTTATCCCAAAACATGCCCTTTTCCTGTATGAATTCCTCTTCAATTGCTACCACATGAAAGCAACATAGGAACGCCTTTGTGAAATGGATAATATATTGCATGCAATAACATACAATGAAAAATACAAAGTATAACTTAAATTTATAGTGCACACCCTCCATGTGCAGCTTTTAAAACTTCAACCTGGCAGGTTAAAAAATATATATATATATATACAAACAGAAAGTAAGTTAATTCTCTATATAAGATTAGTTTGTCCAGACATAATTCTTGCTTATGTTTCATTTGTTAATAAAATGCATACAAGCACAATGTCTATTTTGCATAGAATTACTCCAACAGAACCTGTGAATTTCATTACGAAAAATTAGGTTGGTACATGTAAGCATGTTTTACTTTTAAACCAACCCTGTGCCTTTTAAAACTGCAAGAGCATAGCTGACAACTTTATTGATATTGATACAGATTTGAAAGTCTCAGGTCTCGTAGCACTGTGCCATAGAAGGCCAGTCAGATTGTTATTCAGTGTGCAATTCTGGGTCTTGTCCTCTTATATCATAGGGTAAAGGCAATGATCCTGACCCATTTAATTAGTTTTATTAAGGATAATAGAGACTTTCAGTCTTTAAAATTAATCTAGAACTGAAACATACTGGTCAATTTCATAGAAGTTTACAATCTATTTCTTCCACTTATTTATTACACTTGGAGACTGTTTTTCAGCAGTAGCACATGTACTGCACTGTGTATGTATGTATGTATGAATGTGAAATACCAGGAGATACCTTATGTTTCTTGGAGAATTGAAATGTCAAAATGGAACAGAACTGGTCTAAAACAGACCACAAACACATGTTCACCAATTGCAGTTTAATCACATCTACAGTACAACCGCTGTGGACTGCCTGCACTTCAGAATTAGACTATCTTCCACAGTACTCCTGTTTAACCACAACAAAAGTTCTGGGATACATCTTCTTAATGACGTGAGTGTAAATTCCACAACGATATTCAGGAATGTGTTTTATACATGTAAGGCTGGGAAACAATAATAGAAAACTACTTGAGGGCCCCAAGCTGCCACTTCCTGGCAGACAATTACAGATGACTATTTTTCAACCACACAGTGATGATTCCATTGTTTACATTTCTATGGAAACCATTAGCATACTTTTTTTTTCTTTCTTTTTTTACACTGGCAACCCTAGAGCTGCTTCACACCCTTTAAAAACAACAGGCCCTGACAATTTTAGTATTAAAGTGAATAATGGCAAATAGCCCTTCAAATTCTGCATTTGCTATCTGCTATATTTGACAGGGTTGTATATCATTTTTTGTAAACCTTAGACCATAGTTGTATTAGTAAATCATGGAAAGGTCTAGTCTTTACTTTTTATGAGGTAATTGTTTTCCTAGTATGTTATACTGCATGCAAATAATAAATATCCTATTAAAGCTTCAAATAAATAAGCATGGCCTTAAAAGTGCTTAGGGTGTTGAAAAGCCACTATGGTAATCCCAAACATTATACCAAAACACCTTGTTTTACCATAGGTGATTGTCTTTCTTCATTTACAATACAAAGAGCACTAAGTGCACCAAGAAAAAAAAAAATCTTGTTTAGCATCATTCATTTTATATTATAAAATGGCTTGGAAGATTTCAGCCATCTGAGTCGATAACAATATTCCATAGGTGTGTGACATTACAGTGTAAACATACAGTAGTGTCTTGTCAAAGCAGTTTAGTTTTTAAAATAATAATAAACAACAACAGCCCTTGTACTGTAATATACAGGTGTCTCAGGTGTTGCTTTACAGTGTACATACTCATAAATACTGGTATAGTATACCCCCAACCCTAGTTCAGGATTTTCATTGGCATATGTAACCCCTTTTTTCTGTATTTTCCTATGTCATATATTTATACTGTAAGATACTGAATAAACCTCATCTGTACTTAGAATGAATAGTGCTTAATAACATGAGGATGTCATCCAGGAATGTTTTAGCTTGTTGTTACTATGTAAAAATGCAGCGTGTTTGACATTTGAACTGGGCTACTCCTTTGAGGCGATATGCATTTAATAATTTGTGTTAGTAAAGAGAAAAATAAATGACAACCTGACCTATGTTTAGGACATAAGTAAACATTGATTCAAATCTGTAATAGAAAATATTTTTCTTCGAACAAATGCCCACTATATTGCAATTATTAAGTATATAAAAAAACAAAAAAAACAATAATTACATTGATTCCATGTATCAACATCAATTGGAACACATCTTGTCCCAGTAAAATGCATTAAAACTCCACCAATAAATCAGATATCACTGTAATAGTCTAGAATGCCACTTCTAAAGAAACTGCATCTGAAAACTTTGTTCCTGCCTTAATCTTTGTGCAATGCATTAATGACAGCTCTAGGTGTCAAGAAATGCACCTTCACACTATTCAGAAGTGCAATGTGCAAATTCTGTCTTGTGATACCCTGCACAAGTTTATACTGCATAAAATAAATATCTCCTTTGTGCCACGCAGAGAACCAGCTTGCTTTCCATTTTACGGCAACCAGCCTCTCGGGATTAACACCTTCCCATAGTTTTTTCTTCCTTGCTAGTTAAGTCACTGCTGTTAAATGTGATTTGAATTCCATTTACTTTTTGAAAGTACCTGTTTTTGAATTTGAAAGGTGTTATATTCTTTAACTCTTTCTTCACCTGGCCTCTGTGAAGTGTGGCAGCCTCAGTATGACTGGGACTTTCTCTCCCCACCCTTTTGGGGGTCTACTAGTAGCTAACAGTACAAAACCAATGGACCTGGATGTCTTTCCTAAGGAACAACATAAATATTGTGTAAACACCCTGAACAGTTGTTATGGGTGGCTTTGTGTGGAGCTGACCAACAGTTTGTGCCAGTTAACTACTCTTTTCCTTAGGTCCACTTTGTCAAGCCAGATGTAGGCCTCTCCAATCAGAGTCTTCTTCATGAACTTCCCTCCATTCGAAACCAGAAACATCTACAAGGAACAAGGTTGACATTATCTTAACCTTAGCTTAAGTGGATGTAAAACAGTCACAATTAGTGTCTCTATGTACAGTCAGGTATCTATTACCCAGGTTTTAATTCACCTCACAAATTACTTAAAGCTGATTAGCTTTCTTTCCTCAATTATTACAATGTGATACAAAAATCAATAAAAACCTGCTATTGCTTTTTAAATAAAAATGGTAGTAAAACTGTTTTTAAAAGGTAAAATATATAAGAATGTAGACCCATATTCTAAGCCTTTTTAAATCAGAACTATCACTAAATATTGGTCACATTTTAAAATAATGGCTGCCAATCTGTATGGATTACAAATGAACAACAGCTATTCCAACAGTGCCATTTGATTTTTTTTTTTCTCCAAAAGAATATTACTGTAGATACTTGACTTGCTTTAGTGTATCCTGCCTGTTCCTAAACAAACAGAAACTTTGATTTTATTTCTTCAAAAAAATGTAATCATATTTCCTTTTTAAACCAATATGTGTTATCTGTAAACAGTTTGTTTAGAAACAGGCAGGATACATTACAGCAAGTAAAGTATGTGCAGCAATATCCCTGACTCACAAAATAAATGTTACCATTACCTGGATAGAGTGCCCTGCTGGATTCATACTAAAACGAAATGTCTCATTAAACGAAGGCTCACGATCATGCCTGCACACTCTTGTCTTCTTCTTAATCACTCTCTTCTGCGTCGCTACGTTGAGCACGTACAGCTTCACATACAAATCTGCAAAAACATTGAAGAAGAAAATGAAGGTCTGTGGATGAGTTCTGCACCATTGTATTGATTATGATATGAAAGCTACCGATGTACAATGTAACACTTTTAAAACTGTATTGCACTGTATTTATTTGAGGTTATTGTTCAAATTAGGTTGTGCGGTTATATCAAAATGTTCTCTAACATTTTTCAAAAATTTTCCAGAGTAGTTTATTTCTGAGGGAGTCTCTAAGTAAGACTGAAGCAAAGTCTAAAAATGACCACTGTGGGTGCACTTGGGATGTGCACCAGTCATTTCTGCCAAATTACCATTGCATACCCAAAGTGTACCCACTGGTGATTTTAATACTTGCCAAACAAACATGCAACATATCAATGACAGCAGAAACAATAATACAGGATGATTAAGGTCCTATTTAAGAGGAACACACACACACACACACACACCCTATATATATGTTTTGATTCAAACACAGGCTCCCTTGAGAAAGATGTGTACAACGTATCGAAACGTTGGGCAGCTGGCTCTACAGAGGACAAAAAATGGAAACACCAATGTAAAGTCACTTAATAGGGCATTGGGCCATCACGTGCGGCCAGTACGGCCTGTTTGCGCCATGGTATAGCGTCTACCAGCCTCTGGAATTCTGTAGGAGGGATGCAACACCATTCTTCCACGAGAAAGTCAATCAACTCACGTCTTGTTGATGGAGGTGGAAAACGCTGTCTCAGGCGTCATTCCAGAATATCTCATAAATGCTCGATTAGGTTCAGATGACCATATCAAATTTCTCCACTGCTCGGTAGTCCATTGCCTGTGCTCTTTGCACCACTGGACTCGCAAACGTGCATTGCCAGATGTGATGAGCTGTTTGTGCACTGCAACCCAACTATGCTATCCTGCTCTGTGGAGTTCTCAGCAGACTGTTTTTGATGAAACTGGCTACTCGCGCTCCAGGTTGAAATTTGCAGTCAATTGATCTGCAGTTGCTTGCCTGTTTTGCCTTGCACTTTGAATTAATGCACGGATATCACAATCTTGGAGTATGCGCTTCCGCTCACTGTTGCCCTTTGCTGATGATGTCTTTCCCTCTGAGTTCCATGCCGACATCACCTTAGACACCGTTGCTCGTGAAACACCAACAAATTGAGTTGTCTTGGTCACTGAAGCTCCTGCCAAACACGCCCCAACAATCACCCCTCTTTCAAAGTCACTGCGGTCTCCTCTTGCAAAAATGGTAGCCATAATTATAGGCAACCAGGCCTGTTCAGCATTTTTATACATGACCCTAAGCATGCTGGAATGTTATTTGCTTAAATAACGCATGAGCCACACCTGTGTGGAAGCCCTTGCTTTCAATATACTTGGTGTCCCTCCTTTACCCAGGAGTTTTCATTTTTTTGTCCACTATCTGTGTGTATATATATATATATATATATATATATATATATATATATATATATATATATATATATATATATATATAATATATAAACATTTGGCCTTTTTAAAAAAAGCTATTAATAACTTTTACTGCCATTTTTCATTTAACAGCCTAATGGTTTACCTGGGAGATGATCAGGGGATTTAAATTTATAGGTGATGTTTCTACATTGAAGAATTTCTACTACAAGCTGTTCTCCCTCAGTCTTCATTTCTTTCTTCAGGGCAATTTTAATCTCCCCCATAATTTGGGTTTTCCCTATAGAGAAGATACAGTTTGGTTAGTTATTAAGGGCTCAACAGTAAAAACCAAATGGGACAAGTGCATTACAATGGAATTATTTAAGGACTTAAGAGTACAGTTTGGATATTTACATCCCACTTTGTCCACAAAAGTAGCATTTTAGACAATAAAAAATATTAAATTGAATGATTATTAAAAAGATTTGTTTTAAAAAATATCAGTGACAACACAGCTAGTAACTATTCTGCACTCATCTCTTACACTTAAAGCAAAACACTTTTGTAATATCTTCATCAATAAAGCAACTACATTAATATCACTGTTGGGAAATGTTAACCGATTTTTATTGTGTGAATGATTGTCTCGGCTGGTATAACTTACTTTATAAGGGCAATTTACTAAAAAAGCATCAGAAAAAAAAAAAAGTATGACCCAAAATATGTGTTACAATACTACATCATTACCACAAGAAATATTGAGACATATTGCAAACCTATATAAACAATGTATATTTTTATGCTTAATCTTGTATTTTTGTTTTAAAACAAATGGCACAAAAGTCTCAGACATCCAGGCAACTATATGTGCAGCTGCTCAGGTGGAAAGGGAACCCAACAGATATGCAAACTTTACTAAGTACAGTTTGCTAATGAGGTTTTGTGTGCTATTTGTACAGATAATCCGATACAAGCTTCCCCTTGGGAGCTCCATTCTTGATCTAGGATTAGGTACCTCAGCTCCAGAGAGCATGCTCATGGATTGAAGCAGCTCAGTCCCACTGGGCACCATCTGAGCAAGTTTATGTCAGCTATGTATAGGTATCATCATTTTACTGCAATGGGACCTAAACAGGCAACTAGCAGTTCCCTAAACTGTTGCAGGCTAATCACTATGGTTTAGGGGTGGTGGTGGTGTTGTGATGAAGTGTTTTATTTCTATAAATGCATTGCTGGTAAACACAACACCAAACTATATTATGGGCTTTTATATGTGTTAAAATGCAGTTGTTTAGTAATGGTTTGCTTTATGTAATAATGAAACCAGTTACAATAAATGTATTATTCTCACAGTTGCATTTTAATGTTTCAAGTCATCTAAAAAATGTCACGGAACATCTGCCCACTACTTTCAGATTATGAGTAGCCACATTTCTGAGTTATAAGGAAAAATAATAAAAAATATATTAAAAAAATATGCTACATAAAGATCACTGTTAAGATCAAGCTGTTTTGGACTGTTCTGAATACATTTACGGCACTATTGGTAAGACAGACAGCAACTGATAATCAAACAGGTTATGTAGTACCATAATGTGTCCACAAGATGGGGCTGGTGACAATTGTAGCAATGGCAAAAAAAAGTAAAATAATTCATTTAACACAGCATGCTCAGTAGTTCAGCTTCTTTGAGACTAAATTAACATGTTAAAGGGACACATCTGAACAGTGTAGGGACCATCTTGTGCATATTTGCCACATGTTTAAGCCTCATTACCTGTGCCAAGAATAACTGCAGAACAGAACAATATGAAAGGTTGGTGCTCTGTCAGAGTCTGCGAATCTCACCAGGGAGTTTGAATCTTAGTTTTAGGTTTCATTCAGAGTCAATCAGTAAACTGGAACAGCAGGTTTTCATATTCTATATAATTAGCTCTGCATGTCACTGCAGAAGTACACAGATTAAGCGTGTACCCCTGGCAATACCAAATGCTCAGTTACTGCAGAGATGGTGCATTTGCTTTTCGAGTTTGCAGAATTATGAGTCAGGAATCAGGATTGCGTTATCCAATGTTTGATTTTTTTCTGAAGCAGCTAGACTATCAATAGCCTCTGTGAAATCAAGAAAAGCTCTCTTCTCAAGAACAGTGATGAGCCAATGAGCCTGAGTCAATATTTAATCAACACGTTACCTGTCTGTAGGGGCTGTATATTTTAAAGTGAATATTTCTAGGTGTGAAAGTTTAACAAAACATAGATTACTGTAGTTTTGTTTAAGATTCCTATTACTTTAATTAATTTATTTAGGTTTGTATATTCAATTTTAGCATGACAATTATTTAAACATCTCTCCTCAGACACTGTAAACTAAATATCCCTATCAAGCGTGGCTGTGCAATGTCTTTTACTCTCACATAATGTTTTCCTGACCCCAAGCAAAGCCATGATAGCCAAGTGTAAATTGACCCCTTAGTGAATCTGTAATGCATTCTTAGTGCTTTAAACTGAGGTTACCATAGAGATTAGGAACAGACAAATAGGCTAAACATCTCTGCACCACTCGTGTCTAAAACAGCCACGTATTTGGTATTTTAACAATGGCTATTTTAGACACATGTGCAGCAGAAGGGCTTTTCATGTATATTGGATGACTATTTTTATTGCCCCAATTTACCAAATCTACAGTCCCTGCTGTCAGATATCACATATTCAGAAGTCTGTTTATTTGAAAAATAAGGAAAATACATTTTCTTATAATAATTATGTTGTGGCATGAAATCATCTACAAGTAAAACATACTTCAATCCTCACTAAGCTATAACACAAGGTGTCAACATATAGAAACATTCTGTCATTTATATATGACTCACCAGCATCCAGTGCTATCAGTTAAGAAACTAATTGCTTTATGCACAATAATAAACTGCAATAAGTGTTTTTTTTAGATAAATGAAAAGTCTTTTTATATTGAGTCTATACTATGAATGCATGACAGTTTGACAACCTGTAAATTCAGTTAATACTTTAAAGTGAAAAGTGTTGAATTTAAATCAAGGGCAGTAATGTTAAAACTTTACAATGCATTAGTAAGACCTCAACTAATATATTGTGTTCATTTCTGGTCACCTCGCTACAAAAAGGATGTTGCTACTCTAGAAAGAGTGCAAAGAGCGACCAGAATTATTCCGGGTTTAAAAGGTATGTCATAAGCAGACAGGCTAAAATAATTGAATCTAGTCAGTCTTGAACAAGGAAGACTATGCTGTTATCTGATTCAAGCATTCAAAATTCTAAAAGGCATTGAGAATTTTGACCCAAGGGTCTTTTTCGACCTGAAAAAAAAAAAAACAAGGACCAGGGGTCACAAATGGAGATTAGATAAAGGGCTAAAAATAGGAGGCACTTTTTTACACAGAGAATTGTGGGAGTGTAACCGGCTCCCCAGTAATGTTGTTGAAGCTGGCACCCTGGGATCCTTCAAGAAGCTGCTTGATAATATTCTGGGATCAATGAGCTGCTAACAACCAAACTAGCAAGATGGGCCAAATGGCCTCTTCTTGTTTGTAAACTTTCTTATGTTCTTATGGTCTAACTGGTTCTTAACAAAGAAGAAGATAGACTGAATTATTTAACTGGTACGTTTAATCTATGTTACTAAACACTTTTTTTTCTGCTGCATAACTTTTTATGCCATAATATATTTTAAGGCATGAAAGGAAAGAAGCCACATTGTGTGTTTCTTTAGCCCTGTGTAAGCATGTCCATTGCAAACCATTTTTCATGATGTCTTTGAGTGTAGTGTCAGGCTTGTGTAAGAGCATTTTACTGATTACCTTGCCTTCGATCTGCTAGATATTGCAGCAAATTCAATTATACAGCCAGCGCTGTTTGTTCACTTCAGATGCAGAACTCAAAGCCTTATTACAGAATGCTTTGCACTTGGACAGCAAGGTAGACTGTATGTAAAACAATACAAGTAAAACTGGTACCGGCAGAAGCATTGGACTGAGTAGCAGTCCTGATAATTATCCTCCGCTGATGATGAAATCCCCTATAAAGTAGATATAGTAAAAACAATTGATTGTGATGCCCTTATAAGTGGAAAAGAGTCAAACATGAAACATTAATGAGCAACTGCAGGGATGAAAATAAATCATCCCCCCTCCCCTTTATTAGAACTGTAAGGAACTGGCTTAAGGTAACACATTTTTTACTGTGAAATAAACCTCCTTAAAATACTGAAAGTAACAGTCGGTATGTTGGCACAAAATTGTTATTATTCAACTTTAAACAACATTCTAAAAAAGAACGAACAAGCATGAGCAAGGAATGCTGTCTCCTTTGAAATATCAAACAAGGAAACAATTGTGCTTGCTTTGCGCCGTGCCTCCTTCTGTTGGAGCTAAAGCAATTATTCAGTGCTAGCGATTTCCTTTTTTCCTATTCTCTCAGAGTATTTTCATCACAAAATACATTTTTTCATTGACAGATTCAGCAGACCGTTAGTCTCCAGACAGTCCCTGGACGTGATTCACATGTTTATCAAAAGGCAAGTTGATGAGCCATTGTCACTGTTAGCCAGATTGAATTTACTGGTAGAGGTGTATTGTTTAAGATTTAGCTTTTAAAATACTGCAACAAATTAGAGTAAGCAGCTTGAGGAATATAGTACAATACTAGCCACAAATCACAAGGAGTCATAGGTGCATTCATAGGTCATCAAAGATGACTGAAACATCCTAACTGGTGGTCCAACCTTATATCGTGATAATGTATATAATAACTCAGCCAGTATAATGATATGCTTCTAAATCAAGCCAACAAGCTGGACTTACGAGTTAGAGCACTTCAGTTCAGTCAAAGCTAAGAAGCCTCTCTGAGCAAGTTACAGTAGAGCTATAAAATGTTTTGTTCTTCCCTGTGGAATCAAAATGATAAAAATCACTGAAGCACACAACTCATAACCTGGTGGTACCGTTACAAAATAAACAGAATAAGTAAATCACAAATCATTTGTTTGCTAATTTTTATCTAAACCACAAAAAAGAAGAAAGTTTAACTTTTTTCAATCTCAACTTTATCTTGGATTGGTTGCTGTTTTTCATGTCTGAGATGAAACATAGATGTGTAGTGATGACCAGGTCCCTGCAATGTTACTTTTGGAATCTTTTCATATGAATTGAAATCATCTACTTGTATAAAAACACATAACAGTACATGTTTGTCTCTTCTCAAGTTTGTAATGTCAACCATTTAATCTTCATCACTTAATATTGTTAATATATTAAAGTAAAAATATTTTGATCTTGTAAACAATTAGTTATCTTCAAGACAGGTGTTTTTTTTTTTTTATAAGAAGGACTACCTAATACCCTACTGGACCTATCAACAGAGAAAATAAAAATGTATTACAATGTATAAAACTTGAAATGGTGTATTAGAAAAGCAGAATATTTTCCAGAATCCTTACACAGGCCTGCCTTCTTTTATGCATTTTTCATGTAATAAATTAACATAAGAGTATCTAGTTTGTTTTAATGTAAGCAATCAATTTGAAGAAAAAAACCCACAAAAGCACAAATATTTCAATGCATTAAAGAAAACTGCTTAAAAGCACTGTAGTTTTATCTAAACATATAAATAGGCTTGTAATCTTTTCTTTACCTTCTGTTTCTGATAGGCCCAGCCCTTGTTGCTTCTCAGCACCATTTGGAATAGTCTTTCCCCTTTGGAAAACAGCATAATAAAGAGTTTAATTGTGGAGTTGTGAGATTTAAACTCTCTGCAATGCAATAACTAAATAAATAAATACAAATAAATAAATAAATACAAATAAATAGTTTATGCAAGGAGATGTATTATGCTGACCATCAATTCACAATTCACTTTTTTTAATATAAGTCAATTTATAAATTGAAAATGTGTTACAGTAGATACATGTGGGAGAAATATGGACATATTTTGAAGCCTGGAGACACTTCTTAAAAGTCTGCTTCATGGGGGTGGAGTGGAGGCGGTTTTCAAAAATCAACAGTGTAGTAACAGACTACTCAAGAACTAGTATGTGCTGTGATTCAGGCTTTTCATCGTCTGGAATCTAATTATGCTGATTCCAGTGATTCCATTCAGCCTCCTGCACGCTTAGCTTTCAATACTGCAGAACATTGATTTGAGTATAAAATGAACAGTAGACGATAATGACCGACATAAGATATGCACTCAATTTAAAGAGAGGGGATGTGTGACACATAAAGCTAGTAAGGGCATTTTTAAAGCAGTTGTGGCCCAAGCAGTTGCTTTTGTTGTGAGTTATAGTTTCCTGCAAAATGTTATCAGTATAATTAATAGAAGTATTTTTAATGTGAGATTTAAAGATCAACAAACTGTATAGACAGTTTAGCTATGCATCTGAGTACTTTGTTAACAACAGGTATGCTGTATTTTATATTTGCCATTCTTTAACTGTTTAATATAAGGATATAAGGACTACGAAAAATGTAAGGACAAAAGTATCTTTCCCATCTTAAAAACAGGTGACATTTTCTGTTTTTAAATGTGTTTGCCAAGCAGGATGTCTGCCAAAGCAATAGCTTGTTTGTATTGTTGAGTTAATAATAATAATCACCAGTTTTGTTTGTATGAGCACTGCCATATTTAACAGGATGCACAGCATTTAAACCCACTGGCAACACTTTGTTTATTTATAAGTGTCAATCTGCTTCTAAAGAGCAGTTGTAACTAATTAATTTAGATGCTGCTACCTTTTTTTTCTTACTAACAGAAAATTAACTTCATTTTTTCTCTCTTTTAAAATACATATTATTCAAGCATGTCTTGAGTAAATGTGTGTGTCTTACCACAAGCCTGTCAGGTGGTAATATCCCAGCAGATATCTTGGTGTGCTTGTAAAGTTGCAAACATTGTCATGCAACTTCATATAAAGTGTGACCTACAGTAGGTGCATAGTTGAGCACTGTGAGCCATGGCATTCTGGTTTCAAATCCCTACTCATTTAGACTGATAAAGAACAAACTCAGTAGATTTACTTTTGCCTTAATTCTCCAACCCCCCCCCCCCCAAAAATTGTAGTGTCCAATTATTAGGCAAGCTCATGATCGCAATACTCACCCGGCCTTCTCAGTGATAGAACTTTTACAAGGTGGGACTGGGGAACCCATTGCTTCTAATCTACAGTACTACAATATTGAATGCTAGAGCAGTTAACATTTTTGGTTAGCCCAAGTGAACTTAACAATGCAAGGACGAAATAAACAACAATACTTACATTCGTGGAGCAGGAAAGATGTTGTTTTCCCCTGCCGTGGCGCTGCCTTCACTGTCTACACTGTATCCACTGCCAAAGCTGCTGATGGATGAGGCAGTCGAGACAGAGGAGTCAGTGGCTCTGTGGTTGGACCTTGCTGTACAAAGAGTGAACAGAATTTTAAAGTAAGGGATTTCAATCTATGGCTTTTCAATCTTTTTGTCATTGAAAAATGAAATTCTGGTGCACAGCTGAATTACAGGTTGGTAGAAATATTATTTGCTTTCAATCCAGTCGACATCAGGGGATATTTTACGTTCCACACTTTCGATATTTAATGTGCTGAATGTTGTCAGTATTTGCACTGGCACTGACACAAACCCTACCCTCATTCAACCTCATTTAAAGAGCTTGATCTGTGGGCCCAGAGGTCTGTAGTTAAAAATAAATAAATACATAAAATAAAAAAATCTGCTGTAAAAATAAATCTAAAGTAACGTGACAACAATAATACAAAATATATTCTGGACGAGCAAAGATCTGTTTTAGGTGAAAAAGCAATTAGCCTGCTTGTTGCTACTAATATGCGTATTATGCAAACTAGTCAAAGGGAAATCTGTTTTACATTTGCCAAGAAATTCAATGCTGTACCAATCAATCAGTTATTATGTTTTTTAGCAGATGAAAAACAGTGCTTGTCTAATGAGGCATCATCACTAACTACAGAATGCACATATAATCAGAGATGCTTACATAGACATACAAGCATGTCTTTGAGCACGTTACCTCCTGCGTACAACCCATACTCACTCAAGCACACAGTTACACTCACGTCCATAATCAGTAAAACAGAACAGTTCAGAATGCTTCAATATAATTTTGAGGGGTAGGTACAATAGTCGAAAACCAGTGCAAATGAGTCGGAAGTCTTGGGTGAAATGTATCAAATAAGCTCAATGCTATTTACAACTTTTTAGGGAATGCTTTGCAGCAGCAGTTTCTGTTTGCGGTTCAAGTGTAGATATACTTATGGGTATTCCTGCATAAATTTGCAAAAAGGGGGCGGAGAGAGTGCAAATGAGGGTTCTCAAAAGCTGCAGGCAGTTACAACACTTACAGTTGCATCAATTTGTTGAAAACTTGTAGCATGTTATAAACAGTACAATTGTTGCTGGCATTTCTCATTCCGTTTTTTCTTGTGCATTGCCAGTTGTGCTCAATGCATTTCTGTGAAACAGCCAACATCTATTTTTCCCTAAATGCAGGGTGTGCTTACAAACCTTGAAAACAAATTTCTATGACATTTCTGGTTTCCCCAACGTGTTGGGAGCAATAGACTGCACACATGTGCCACTAACCCCTCCAGGACACTGACAACATGCCCCACATGTCGACCTGTTCCTATCCAGTTTTAAATAACTTTAGCATAACAGAGGCAGAAGTGTTAAAGGGACTAGGAGCTCTTAAAATAAACAAATCCCCATGGGAAAATCATCTCAATAGTACTAAAAGAAATTAGAGAAGTTATTTACAAACCGCTAAGATCATGCAACAGTCTCTTGAGGCAAGGGTTGTACCGACAGACTGGAGAATTGCAAACGTAATACAAAAAGGGAGACAAAATCAAACCAGGTAACTACAGAACAATAAGTCCGACCTCTATGATATATAAACTTATGGAAACTATAATAAGATCAAAAATGGTAAATTACCTATATGGTAACAGTATCCTAAGAGACAGTCACCATAGTTTTATGAAAGGGAGATCATGTCTAACTAACCTGCTTGATTTGTTTGAGGATGCAACATCGATCAAACCGAACTCAGTAGGGTTTTAAGGAAATGCACGCAAACAGATTAGGGAGTGGTTAACACGTAGAAAACAGAAAGTACTGATTAGAGGATAAACCTCAAAATGAATCGAGGTAACCAGTGGAGTACCACAGGGATCTGTTTTAGGTCCTCTGCTATGCCTAATCTACACTAATGACTCAGATTCTGGTATAGTAAGCAAACTTGTTAAATCTGTAGACTACACAAAAATAGGAGGAGTGGCAAATACCGTTGCAGCAGCAAAGGTCATTCAAAATGATCTTGACAACATTCAGAACTGGGCAGACACATGGCAAATGACATTTAGTAGTGCAAAGTGTAAGGTACTGCCTGCAGGAAATAACAATGTGTATTATAAAAACCATATGGGAAATATTTAAATTGAAGGAGGAATCTATGAAAAAGATCTAGGAGTTTATGTTAACTCAGAAAAGTCTTTATCTAGACACTGTGGGAAAATGTTGAATTTAAATCAAGGGAAGTAATGTTAAAACTTTACAATGCATTGGTAAGCCCTTATCTAGAATTCTCGCTACAAAAAAGATATTGCTGCTCTAAAAAGAGTGCAGAGAAGAGAGACCAGAATCAGTCTGGGTTTAAAAGGCATGTCATATGCAGACAGGCTAAAAGCACTGAATATATTCAGTCTTGAACAAAGAAGACTATCTAAGTCAAGCATTCAGAATTCTAAAAGGTATTGACAATGTCGACCCAAGGGTCTTTTTCGACCCGAAAAAAGAAACAAGGACCTGGGGGTCACAAAGGGAGATTAGATATAGGGACATTCAGAACAGAAAATAGGAGGCACTTTTTTACAGAGAATTGTGGGAGTCTGAAACCAACTCCCCAGTAATTTTGTTGAAGCTGACACCCTGTGATCCTTTAAGATTCTGGGATCAATAAGCTGATAACAACCAAATGAGCAAGATGGGTCAAATGTTTTCCCCTCGTTTGTAAACTTTCGTTTGTTGTTATGAACATCTGTATAGGAATAGGAAACACACCTATCCTTAAATGTGCTGATAGTTTGTAATTGTGCACAATTTAGCACAGCAACACTGACTAACTTAAATAAAAACAGCATACACTGGCTTATAGCCTACAAATAATAATATGAATTAGTGGTATAATGCAAAATTTGTTGCTGGTTCTTTTAAATTCGTATTAACGTGAATTGACTAGCCTCCTGTAAGTGTCATAACTTGTCATGATCTATTTTGTGTTAATTGTCTAGGCTGATAAGTCAATAAATAAATAAATAAATAAATAAATACACTAAAAGCATTTAGCTTCAATTTAAGATAATCTTTTATTTGCATTGTACACCAATGTGTACACTGGAGTAGCATGATTTATTTTGTGTTACTATACTGGTAGCCTACAGGCTGAAGTAAAAAGAAAGTGGTTAATTAGATTTTATTACAGTACTGTACACTGTATAGGCATACTGCACATATTTATATTTTTGTTCATAATGTAATGTGTAGCGTAACCAAAACACATTAGTGTTATTTCAGTGCAATGATTTATACATTTAAAATACATTGAGCACTACAAATGTATCTGTGTGCAATTGTAATGTGTGTGCGATTGTAACAAAAACAACGTTGTTTTGATTCATGAACCCTTGCATGTATAGACTTCTTCCTTCAGGCACCTTCTGCTCTAGTAAACCACAACTCAGCTCCTGCTATTTATTTGAACAATGTCGCACGACTCTCGCAATGCTCGAGATCTTGCTAAGAAGACACAACAAATATTAAAATGAGCATATTGCGGCTCTTTTCATTAACATATTTTCTTAGTACATACGACAAAATGTAAACTTTGCTAAGTGTCGCAACAAAAAAGCAAATTGCGTTATGTTTGTGCTGCGACTGGCCCATCTTAGTATATATACCCCTAAATGACTTAAGATGGCAAATAATTGCCACAGGGAGGTGATGGAAACAGTTTCCTGAGATGTTTAAATTATTAACGTATGTTAATTTTAGCACCTATTGATGAAAGGTACTTAACCAAAAACATTTTTAAACGTATTGGGTAATCTCATTTCCATACATTCCAAGTTCTACTGTCTATCTATTTATAGAGGGTTAGATGGTCTTCATAATTGGTGATAGCTGACCAAAAATAGTAAAATAAAAATGATTAAAAAATTAATCGGACTAAGTTAAGCTAATTTCACTTTGTAGCACTGTTACAATGTTAGTAAAGAATTATGTACTGTGATATGAAATGTACGGCTTGCTAAGTAACCTTTTAACTGGTAATATTTCATTTAGGGTGGAGCTTCTAGTAAGGCTTCAACTGTATAAGCAGTTTCCAATATGCTGTCAGAATATTTAACTGATAACCAGAAAATGAAAGTTGTGAGTTAACTTGTTATGCTGTATGAAAATAAGGCTGAATGGAAACACATGGAAACAAAACATATTCTTTAATATGTATGCGTAAATTAATACACAAAGACAAACAATAACACTAATGTAGTCAGTAAAAGAACATTTGTAAATTATGGTATTAGTAAACTGTGCGATGATATATTCTAAGCAAATAATAGCGCACATTATCTATGAATTATTTAGGAAACACATTACAGGTGCACTCCACTTATAACGGATCCTGTTAGAATGGTTTACAACATATTTCAGAGGCATGTCCTTGCTAAACAGCATGAGTTTTATAGGGAATTACTCTGGTTAAAAAGGACTAGTTTATAATGTATATACTGTTTAATACATACAGTACTGTTTAATACGTACAGTTTTCCTGTTCTACGGGTAGATACTTTGCACAAGGCAGGAAAAACAGTTACTGTTTACTTTTATTCTTCTATGTTTTTGTTGGCATATCCATTGTACAATTTAAACATGTATAACATATACAATTTTTATTACATTTAGTGAAAATATAAATTCATAAAATGGTAGTACTTATTACATTGTACGGCCCACAAGGATGAGTTTTATACAAATAATAAACTCCTGTTGTTTGGCAGTTAAGCTTTCTTGTATTGTTTATATTTAGGCACTTCTGTTCGTAGTTACATATAGCATTTCGAATTGTGTTTGCTACGTACTTCGTTTATAAAGTATTGTGGCGACATGGGGTCCCTCTTGTTTTGTTGTTAACAGAATAAATGGACAGACTCAGGGATTCTCTACACTCGGTCTCTATGAGCTAAGACAAGACCACGCCAAAACAACAACCCCCCTAATCTCTGGCTTTGCAATCCTTCACTCCACGCCTCTGCTACCTGTGCTAGTTCAGTCACTCCTACTGTGTCATGCTCACAGCCTTTACCGGCTCTCTCTCACAGACTCCCACAGGTTTCGTTCTTGCAGCTTTTCGCAGATTGTCACTCACTTTCACTTTGTCTCTTAAGGTCTCTCACAACTCACCCTCATACTGACCTCGCTCCCATTCTTATACCCCCCCACAATCCCTCCACTTCCCTGCTTTCCTAACCTAATCCTCCCCGGCATGGTCCCTGCCCGAACAATCAAAAACAAACAACATAAAATGTCTCTTCAGGGTGCAGTGCCCGCACCCAGGTCGCTATAGTATTGCTTTTCATTGTCCCATTGGAGTCCATTATACGTGGAGTGTACCTGTATATTGATTGTATTTTTAATTCTTTCAATGAGATTCAATGTGCATATTCTCACCTCCTTCAGACTTGGGCAGTCCTTCAGACATCACTTTCCTGATGGCAAGCTGACTTGTGTCTTTGCTCTCATTGGCTGGTGAAGGCAGATTGTCAGATTGAGTTCTTTGAATTGGAAGGACTCCCGCTATGCTGTGTCTGTGCTGCTTCTTGGCATGACTTGCCAGACTGCTTTTATGAACTGCTGCGGTAAGTATGGGTGAAATGGAAACCCAGAGTATGTATCCTCATATGGAACCAGCTTCGGTGTTACTCATGCAAACAAGAGTGTTTCTGTATTTTGTCTGTATTTAGGTCAGTAGTGTTTCAGACATCAACAAAAAGACATCACATGCATGGCATTAAAAGGGTCGAGTTTTTCAAAACTGGCTGTTTCAGACATATATATACACTGTACATTACTTTCTGATTTAAGAGCTACGTGCGTCCAAGCATGGTGTGTTTGTGGAGGAGATACTAGGGAGCTCCGTCTCTTCGTGTGGGGGCTATACTTCAGTATGTTTATATTGTGTACTTCCTAAATAGTATGACATTATTTTATATTGTATTTTAATGCAATAGCAGGCTTGGTTTCTAAACTAGGGAACAGTGAGGCACAGGCAAGAGTTGGTTGTTTAGAAACACAAGGCCAAGCATTACATTGTCAGGGAGAAATCAGGTGCCAGCATTGGAGAGAAAAGAAATCCAAGTCTTTTTATTTTTTCCATTTGCTTTGTTAAATACGCATGAATTCAATGTAAATATGTAGCTTGGTCAATTTGACTATAAAGTACGGTAAACCTACTCTTATTATATATTTCTGTCTCTACCATGGCTGTTCAAAATACAATATAACAAGATGTACACTACTTTCTGTTTTGTTTATTTTCAATTCCAAACTGCAATTCACTTAAATTTTGTAAGTGTATGACCTGCGTAGGTAGTACTGTACATCTCAAATATTTTTTATTACAAACTATCTTTGGCAGAAGAAACATCATCTTGTCATACAGGTTGATATGCCAGGTTATATGATACTCAGGGATAAACAAAATACAGTTGTGCTTTTCACCATTAATAAATACAATGTGTCTTAAATCACAGACATTTAAAAAAATCTAAACTGTGTGTATGTTGCGTAGTACTGAATCTCAAATTACAGGAAAGATTTTTTTTTTTACTTTCTAGAGGTTTAAGTGGATCTACTCTTTCAAAGTGCTTCCATTTCATTCACTTTTTTAATGGGTTAATTAAGAGATAAAAAAAAAAAAAAAAACATTTCGGTTAAACTGAAGTTACAGTTGTATTGTTCAAACAGCCAGTTTCACTCTCCTTTTCTTAAATAAAGAATAACATTTCATACAAGGTGGACTCAGTGGAGTATTTTAACTACACAAAGAAGTCTGTGAGCAGACCGTGTTTAAAATTAATTAAAAAAAGGCAGAATGAAGGAAAAAGGGAAAAAGAAAACAAAGAACAAAGGTAGCAACGGATGAGAGTTAAGCTGCCATGCTGAGGAAGTTATTTGTGTCGTTTACTTGGTTGAAGATGGAGCTGCTGGACGGCTGCTTCGGCCGCTGCAATGGCAGCCCCTGCATCTTCAAGGTGGGTCTGAGTGACACTGGTTTTGCTTTGACTGCGGGGTGGTCCATGAGAGCGTAAATGTCCTTCTGAGGAGGACTTGGAGCTGCCAGGGCTGCTGTGAGATTTCTCAATGGTGGGCACCTGCATGTCTACAAGAATAACACAACGGCTAGATGTGTAATACCAGTGTTCCACAGGCTTAATGCTCAGGGCAGCACTAATATTGTTTCCCGCATTCAGTTTTGAGCGGTCTTTTCAAAGGCTATTTCTTTTGCAGGTGTGAAAGGATATTAAACAGATAATACTAGTACAGTGTAGCTATAGATCATATAAAGAAAGTATCCTTTTAAGTCAAGCTGTTCTTTTCTTTTCCTCACTCTGTAACTTGTTTATAACAAGCATCTTTCTTTGACATACCACCACCAGCACACACACCAAAAAACGACATGACGTTTATATATTCCATGTACAACAATTTAAAACCATGTCATTGTTTACATAATCGTTTAATGACTTGTGATCCATGTTTTAGCAAATGTGTTTTGTGGAAATATTTTTTATATTGGCTTTTGTTTTTCTTTCCAGAACAATTGTGGAGCAATATTCCAGAAAACAACACCCTAATGTAAATATCTGTGTGAAAGTGAATTTATTATTGACACAATATCCCTTACCCTTGGATGGATCTGGGAAAATTCCATGACTTCTGCTTTTGCTCACAGATGGCTTTGGTGACTGCTGGCTGCTCTGTCCGGAATGCAATCTTCCATGATCGATGCTCTCACTTTGTTCCTTTAGAGGGTACCACCTATGAGTATTGTCGAGGTGGGAGGTGTTGGACAAATCAATGAGAACCTGGGTCCATAATAAAAGGGGAAATAGAATGATTAATTCATGAAAACAAAACAGAACAAACCAATTGTATGCAATAAAGGATGCATCCCACCTGTTTTTTTCTAGTACATTTTCTAGTTATACAGCATAATTCCCACAGATTCATAATGAATTCTATTGGAACATCATAGGAGTACCAGCTAGAGGACTGAAAGCAAGATAGTAAAAAAGAAGAACACTGCAATTCAATTTTTTTGGCTCAGCCAAGAAGAGCTGATTAAAAGAAGACGATTAGTATGAAAAGTTGAGGTCTTTTTTCTTTTATGTTTGACAATACCATCTTGGAACATCTGTCAAAGACACAGGTGTCTTGATAGATTCAGCTTTGCCTCTAGATATCACATCTAAGCATGTAAACAAAAATAGCATTTTAACACCTGTGAAGCCTTACTAAGTTCTTAACGTTGACACAGTTATCTGTTTCGTCTTGGCTTCACTATAATTCAGTACTGGCATTAACTCAGCACAGTCTGCTTCAGCTGGTGCAGAATGTGGCAACAGATTGAAATGGGTTCTGACTAGCAGCTGCTGTATCTATAGAAAGGCTGCAGTTTAAATATCTGTTTAATAGATTAAACATGTAAACCTTTTGTTTACAAGTCTAACTATCATACATAAGCCTTCTTACGACACAATTGAAGGAATTTTACAAATTTATATTTTCACTAAATGTAATTTAAATTATATACGTTATATATGTGTGCCAACAAAAACATAAAACAATAAAAGTAAACAGCAACTGTTTTTCTTGCCTGATGTCACAAATGTCGCCTGACTGTCATTTGCTGTCCCAGATGTAACTTATTTGGGCAAAATATCTACCTGTGGAACTGGAAAACTGTACGTATTAAACAGTACTGTACGTATTAAACTGTAAGTATTAAATGCAAAAGACCTGCCTGCAGAACAAGAAAACTTTACGTATGAAACGCTTAACATCTGCCTGTGGAACAGGAAAACTACACATATTAAATGGCATATAAGTTATAAAGTAATCCGTTTTAACCAAATCCCCCATTAAAACCCATGCTGTTTGGCAGGGACATGTCTCCTCAATATGTTGTAAATGGAACTCCATTCTAACAGGACCCATTATAAGTGGACTGCACCTGTACATAAAGCAGGGTAATAGACAAATACAACTTACCTCCCCAAGAAAGTCATTGGAAGAGAATCTGTCATAGTCCCAGACAGTCACTTCCAGGGTCTTCTTTTTCAGCTGTAGTTTAATAAATTAAAAAATAAATCATTACAGATTCCTGCTTTCACCTTGTTGTCACATATCTACAATAAGAACCATCTGCTATCTTCCCTTCTCATCTCTTCTTGACAGGCTTAATGCGACAGCTGTCTCTAACAACATTGATCCAACAAAATGGATTTTAGAATTGTGCAAACTCAATTAGACCTTTATGCTGTTAAGGAATCACAGACCTAAATGATGAAGATAATGGGACCCTTTCTCTCTAAAATGTCATTTTTTTTCCTGAAAGATAACTAACATGTGTTTATTTATTTAAACGACAGTTCCAAAAGATGAGAGCACATTCCGAACCTGAAATTATAGTAAAATTAAGTTTTCTGTGCATTACGGTATACTTGATATTAGTGTTTCTACAACTGCAACCACAATTTCTAAATCTCTTCTTATAAGAATGAAGCAACACTGTTAAAACAACCCAAGACAGAAAGCACACAAAAAGTTACCTGCTCCATATGTATGTTTTTATAAATGACAGTTTGATTCCATTCAGGGTTGAGGCTTTTCTGCACATACTTGGTCCTTCTCTTGTTCTCGACACTACATTATAATATATAGACAGTATATAATAACTTGAAGTGAAATTAAAGCAACCAACTAAGTGTATAATGATGTAACACAATGCATTTGTTAGCTAAAAGATTATTAGAACTACTAATGTACGGTATCTACAGCTCTGGCCAAAAGTTTTGCATTATCCTTTATATGGAATTAACTCATTTTTCTTTGTAAAGTCGAACAAAACATACTGAATAAAGTTATGCTGACACATTGAGTAACATAACACTTTATAGTTTTCCATAGACTTAACCAAAAACTGACAAATTGAATAATGTGAAATCTAACATTAAATACTGCACTACTATTATGGCTTCCGGTAGACTTTTGCGATATCCTTGTGTAATTTACATCATGTTAAATAAAAGATCTAAATTCTGTTCATAAAGGTTTTTTTTAGTTTTTTTTAAAAAAAAATTTATTATGTCTCAATCCTAAAATTCTGCAAAGCTTTTAGCCGTAGCTGTACATTACACAAGTATTTGGACACATGTAGTATTGAAACTATTGAAATGACTGTGCCCCAATACCATTCCAATATTAGTTGCAGAGTAGTGTAATCATGGATTAATGCACTGCAAATATATAGCAAACCCAATAAAACAGTAATTCAGTTGAGCATTCTAACAGAAAAACAATGTATTGCAAAGACTTATTTTGATAATTTCACATTAGATAACTATTTTCCTGTTCATTTTCTTATTCCTTGGCTCTCATAGTAGTTTATCTGAATGTGAGACATGTTTTTTCAAACAATGCCCATAGAAAAACAGAACAGTTACTTAACTGGCTTTGTATTGTACTCTGTATTCTGAGAGAAAGTTCCACTAAAACTACATTTTTAATTAATGATCTCTAATCTAAGATTGTAAATGTATCATTTCTCTCTTATAAACCAGTCATCTACATGTTCAAATAGAAATAAATGCAGATAAGAAAATACAGAATATTAGATTCCACAGACCATGTCAGATCATATTCAGGTCTTAATTTGATATACAGAGAACAGCATTACACTTATGTTTAGATGTTCTTAAAACATTTAACAATATTTTTGTATATAATTTTTTGATGATAATGTTTAATGGCATACCAAAGACATTCACACATGTCAGCACATGTATAATTATTACCTATAGTGCAGACAGTTATTTTTATGGGTTTCTGTTTGTACGTTTTTCAGCAGAAACAGATATTAGTTTATGTGATGTGGTTTGGAGAGAAATGGGTTACTCTTTTAGTATATCAACTACTCCACCAATACCAGGAGGAAGATCCACACTGCAGAATGGCAAGCAAACAAAAAAAGAAAACACAGCACACTACCATACCTTGCATTCTGGACAACCATGACTTGGCTACATAGATCCAAAGGATTGCAGCAGATATAAGAAAAGTTATCAAAATGTAATAGAAGCAGAGGGAAGAAAGCCAAGAAAAAAAGTAAGAGAGAAAAAGCCAGATGTGATTGTAAATATACGATAAATCCTAAATGAACTGTGCTGACAAATGTAATATCTATCAGCACAGATCTATTGTGCATATCAGCTCCTTTGCACAGCATAAAAAGGCAAATCATCACCATTAGTCTAGAGCAGTGGGTCTCAAACTTTTTTGTTTGTGGACCATCTGATTTTTTTTTTTTTTTTTTTTTTTTTTTATCTCGCGGATCACATAATAAACAGTATAGGTCACTGAAAAATAAGCATGTAAAAAAATCACTATAATACTAAAACTAATCGTAGACTTACCTTTCTTTGTTTCAATGTGATGGGTGGGCCTGTTTTTGTGAGCAAAGTTATTTTAAAATTGAAGTTTTAAAGAACGGTTCTAGTTTACTTTTCATTTACATGAATTTACTGAGGGGGATTGTTTTTTTTTTTTTTTTTTTAATTGATAATTACAGCAGAAATTGATTTATGTGAATTAATAATCTGTGAAGTTAAAATGCATCCATGAGGTACCAGCACAGACGAATCTATAGCTATAATATTTATTTATAAAAAGGATTGTTTGGACGCTGCACGCTGGTTGGCTGTTGAGGATTTTTTACCATGCAGAATAGTACAATGCACGGCAGAATTAATTTTAGCCGAAGCAGTTCAATTAATAAATTATCAATACACAACATATAAGAGGCAGCTCAATGCATTCTTGCACATTGCTCTCAGTACATTGATACTCTGCACACGTCTCTTTGGGGGAACTTTAATTTTGTAAAATTTGTAATTAGTTTTAGAGATGTCATTTTTAGTGATGCCAAAGGGGTTTGTTTCCTAGGAGACAGGGAAAGTTGCATAAAAGACAGCCAGCAATTAAACAATATTTAACCAGTTGCTGATATTGACATGTAATGACTGTGACTGAATCCACAGCTCCTCCGCTTACAACCAATGTGGCTACTAGGTGGTTGAATGAATTTAACATGTTTTGGGCTCTTTGGCTATGAAAAGATAATCAAAAGTAATGTGAGAAAAAAAGGTCCAAAGTATCCTTCTGTGAGTAAACTTACCCTCTCCCTGGTAGAAGATAAACTTTAACGAAAGGGTCAGAATAGCCATTGTTGTCCCTTGGGGCAAGGTTTCTTGCTTGTAGAACATGGACAATAAGATTGCCAAGGTGTTTGTCATAATTTACTTGTAACTGAAGAAAAACAAAGTTTGATATACTGAAGATGTGTTGCATATGTTTTAACACAACATTTTCAAGAAAATACAGAAATTACTCAATTTCCACTTTGAAAATCTTTGAGTGAGAGGGTATAAGACTATGCTCATAGGAAGCTCTACTGGCACCATATGACTGCAGCCAGCTCCACTGTACTTAACATTTCATAAACACTAAATTCACAGTCCTAAAAAAGAGCAAATATATGCAGTGCAGTGTACTGCAAAAACGGACAGTACAGCCTGAAAACTAAAAATGACATAATTCAATAGACAACTCTTACCTGTATTTCACCTGTGATAGGATGGGATTGGGATTTTGAGGCTTCAGCAGGCTATAAGTAAGGGAGAATAAGGATGCAATTGCTGAAATGTTGCCCTTATCCAAAAATGTACATTCATTTCTAATTTTTAAGAAACCTGTCCCTGTTTAGATGCTTTTGCATATGTATATTTACAGTAGTTAACTATAGCTAAAAAAAAAAAAAGTTGAAGTAAACTTTATAGATTTACAGTACACAAAGTTATTTTGAAACAAAACAGTAAGTTTTATGTATGTGCAATTTATTCTCATAGAACTGTGCTTTTAAGAACTAAAGTCATTGTCACACATACTTTTACTGTACTGCTTGAAGCACACAATTGCATACGGAGCTCACAACTAACCAATAAGGATACAAGAAAGATCTCTGTCAGGTATGGATGAACGTGCTCTGTAATCATTTGTTGGAAGTATACATTATTCATTACTGAAGTACTGAAGCAGTCTTTAGTATATATTTATATTTTATCATTTCACTAAATAACCCAGTGCATCAATATAAATACACCAGGACTTGTATGTAAAATACTGCATATGTAGATTACTGTACAGAATCGTGAGTTCCATCATTTTTATGTCATGAATGATGAATAATGAACAGTGTCAAGTGAAGTCATAAAAGGCCATTCTTTGTGATAAAACACAAGATTTCAGACATAACCTATTTACTATATTTTAGTTTTGTTTTCTTAGAACTATTCTGTAGAAAGGATCATTGTTTATTCCTTCTGATTGCCCAGTGACAGATTTATAATATTTTTCAAACCACAGAACCAGGCAACAGGCAGAAGTTTAATTACACTGTGAACAAAACAACTAGGAAACAGATATTCAAGTAAATATATAACAAAAGAAACACATTTAGAAAATACAAGTGCAATAAAAAAATTAGAAAATAATAATAATAATAATTTAAAAATCCAGAAAGTACTGGAATTGCTATGCTTTGGAATCTAAGATAAATGACTTGAGCTAAATTTAGAAAACTAATTTTGACTAAGACTGGTACATTTGCAAGATTAATGCACAAAAGTACTGTGCAAGTGTCAGCCTTGAGATGTTCGCCAGTTTCTGCAAGTTTGTGTCCTGAGAACTGCTTAAATGCATATTAAAAAAAAAAAAAAAAAGGTTTTCAACAGTACAGTATATCTCAGTTGCAGCATTAAAGACAAATGACTGTTCCAGACCGTGTATCATTTTAAAAAGATGGCTAATCAGTGATCTAAAATGTCTCACCGATTAGCTTTATTACACAGTTACTTGCCCCTCTTTTTAGAATGCTGAAAATCTTTTTTTTTTCTGTTAATTCAGGCTATGTAAGCATTTCAAATACAACGCTGTAGATATATCTTTGTATCTGTGCTATACGTAACATAGTCTGACAGCAGCTAGACCACTGAAGTGCATCTTTAATGCATTAACAAAATCATGACTGACAGGAGTATCTTTGTTGGAAGACCTGCAATCTACAATGCATGATTGGATACCCATAGCTCTGTCTGAAATGGCCTGTCAGTTACCCCCTGCTTAGACAGGCAATGCTCCTGATGATGACTCACACACAGCAAATGAGACACAATGAACAAGAGGAATATAACTGCGAGTCAGCATACATGCTATTACAGGGAAACACCAATTATGTTTTAATCCATAATGAATATATTTCCCAAGAGTGCAGGTACTAACCCAGTTGTGTATTTTATAATTAATGTATGGAAGAAAATGAACTCAGAGTATCAACCTAGATCTGATATAAAGTAGGTGCAGCTAAAATAAGGAACCAAATAATGCAACAAGAAAGAAGGATTTGCTCCACAATGCCAATAATAGGATCAGTCCACCACCTCAATCATCAATAGGGCTTGCTCTTTCACACACAGATTGTTTCAGCAATCCCGTTTTTATTATAAGATATTGCAATCAACTAGTCTCTCGTAATTCTTTAAGCAAGGCATATAAATAAACCAGTAGCATCACTTCAGTATCAAGATTCATCAACACACTGCAGACTGTCATTGGAAACACTCACTACTGTCCCAGCGCGAACATGACCAACCAAGGGTTTGGAGGCATTTAATTCACATACTGTGTTTAAGTGCATGTATTCAAAACAACAACACAATTGATTGCAATAATTGACTTCTGATTAATATTTGTATTTCGTCTTGCATGAATAGAAATATGGCAATTTGACTGCAGGGATTGCATTTATTATATTGTAACCCTGTCTCTTATTGTAATGCTGATGAAAAACACCCTCTAAAAAACAAGCACGACCATGGGCTTTCCTCTAAATATAATTTCAATAACATACACACGATTCCATTGCAATACTTCAAAATCCTGCTGTGTAAGAATTAAGTAAACTGTTGAAGTACTATCTTCCAGTCTGACTAGGCTGTTCCCTCATGATGAGGTAATCACCACACAAAGTGAAAGCCCATTTGTGGATACTATTTTCAGCATGGGTACTTTTCAATTTCTATTTGGAATGTGACATGTTTACAGCTCCAAAAAATCTGCTCTATATTATACATTTAAGCAAGTAGAGCTTTTTGTTTTATTATTTTACAGAAATTGTATTTACTGCATTTTTTTTTTTATTTACTGCCATTTCAAATGTAAACATTATCAGCACTATTTACAAACAGGGACAAATAAGAACTACTGTTTAGACCACAGAAAGACAGTGGACAAATTCTCTAAAATACAAACACTCAAGCAACTTTTAGTTAGGAAAAAAAACAAAAACATTTTAGGGAAAACTAAAATCAGGCAGTGAACAGAGCAAATTTATTTCATTCACATGCACTCTGTGTGATATTTTTCTAAAACCCCTTTTCCCAGCTATAAGTTATTTGAATTAGGTCTTTATATTAACTTAATCCAGGTAACTGATTATATATATTAATATAATATATTATATATCTTATATTATATTATATATATATATATATATATATATAATATACGATACACACACACACACACACACACACACACACACACACACACACATACACATTTGACCTATTCTGGTTTCGTCTTTTATAGCCTAGTGCATAAGACATATCTGAACAATGAAACAAAACAAAAAACAATGATATTTCACACCTTGCTACTGTGTCTTTTCTTGCTCACAGATGGTGAACCAGGCTGGCCAGGGCTTGGGACAGCACTAGAGGCAGCTGATGGAGTGCCTGAGTGAAAATGGGTGCCTTTCTCCGTGGCTGAGGTGACTGAAGAAGGTGCCTGTTGCTGAGAAACCTTCTGTAGTTCTGCCGCTAGTTGTTTAGGATCGACTCCTGGAGACCTTTGTCTTTCTGCTATGGAAACATAAAATAAAGAAACAAAGAAAGTGGTTTTAACAGCATAAATAATTTATTTGCCATTGAATGTAATTACACTGCAGCCATCTAACTTGGAAACAGAAGGTCCCTATATAGAACGGACTACAATGAGTTTACACAGAACTGCACTGCCTCTAAACCTATTTTAACTCAGGAAATTCTGAGAAGTGAGATAAGCATCAAGTGAATGCTGATCAAGTGAATGCGAATACAGTTGAAATCTTATCAGAAGTTCTCTAAAAACACTAGCATCACGTATGCACTGACAACATGTAGTCAGGCATTATGAAGTCATCAGCGTTCACCTACCGGCCTTTGTTTGGTCGTGGAGCTCCAGGTGCTCTGGGTTTTTGGAATCTGATAACATGTTCAAGTCCCTAAAGGAAAAGAAAGTGAAAAGAGAAGAAACTATTCTCAGATGCTTTTGATTGTCAATGACCAGGAAATATGAGAAGTGGGTCAATGAGAAACCTGCACTTTTCAAGCATGACGTACCCGTCAGATCTATTTTACCAACCAGTTTAAAGTTATAAGTAGAAATAACATGTAAACAATAAAAAAAACATTCTGTGTGAAAGTATATTATTGTTGATAACACAGGAACATTGTTAATACATACAAGACATATACAACAATTTTACATACTAGACAAAAAAAAAAAACACCTCCCCAACCATTTCCAAATTAAGAGGGACCATCCATTCCCTTGCCAACTCCCACTATCCCTTGTCCTATAGTATATAGTCCCCTTGTCCCCTTTTGTTGAATATTCACAACCAACACTGCTTAGACTGCACTAAAAACCAATATACTTGAGACTGTAGCACCCAGCACACCGTGTTCCTATCCCACATCCATCTTTCAGAATGTTGGGAGGTACAGTATTTGAAAATAGCTAAACCCTAAATCTTTCTAGTATACCATACCATTGCAAATTTGTTCTTTTATGTAACTTTGCAGTGCTGAATAGTGTATTAAAATATCTAAAACAAACTAGTCAGACTTAAATCACTGAACTAACAAAACATTTATGCTTAGCTTAATCCAATACTCCTGTCTTGGTTAAATACGTGAATGAAATAACAGGTTGGAGATGATTCTGAAGAACCATCTAATCGTTCATTATTCAGAAACAAATAAACTTTATTTAACCATACACATAGATTGCATTATACCTGGAAATAAAATTAAGACGCAATGACAAGCCAACATGGAAAGAGGAAGATGGGGAAAAACTCACAGTCTTACACATATTTCAGCTTCCCCACATGGCTGACCAACGATACTTTGGACTGCCTCATAAGTTTTACCAGTCAGAGAGATTCCATTCCACTCCAAAACCTGCATTCCTGGAAGAAGATATGTGAATAATAACCAGGCAATGCATATATATATATATATATATATATATATATATATATATATATATATATATATTATATATATATATATATATCAGGAATTAATTTCATATCATGTATCTGTATAAGAAAGGGATCAGAATTAATTTCACTCCACAAAATCTGAAATGCTTCAATGGGTTGAAAAATGTGTTTATTCACTTAATATACATGTTTTTATATCAGGCATTTAGATTGGAAACTTAGGCTAAGATACATGCTAAGATTCATTCACTTACAATAATGTCAGGAACTCTATAGTAATTTACAAGCTCTTTTCACCAGTCAGCTGCTTCTTTGATTGAACATAACATGTAGAGCTCATTTCAGTTTATTACACACATTGCAGCAAACTACGTGATTTAAAACAAGACCTTTGCTTGTCCTATCAAACTGTCATTAACTGAATAATGTTTTTACAATATTCCATCCACTAATCCTACAATATGTAGTTATAAAACAGGTGATAAGGATGTTATTAATCCACTACTCCTGTACATATGATATCAATATATAATATATATATATATATATATATATATATATATATATATATATATATATATATATATATATATAAGTGTGATTTTAAAAAAGGTATTATTTTAAAACATGCCAGAAAAATAGAAAAGATTCCCTTTAAGAGGCAATATATGAGATATTGTTTTCAACATGTTCACAGCAAACAAAAGCACTCCGTTGTTTAACAACTTACACTAGTGAAACCGGGTCTTCAGATTTGCCTTTTGTTTATGACGGTAATCATGAGCTGATACATAAAATAAAACAAATAAAAAATAAAAAAAAACACACAAGCAACTTTCAAATCATTGTTCTCCATCGAGAGTACCACTGAGATTGAAAACCATTTGTAACAGCAATATTAAAACAAATGGTACTTGTACATTTTTTTCAACATTTACTCTGATGGGGGAACTAACATTAGAGCTCTGGAATCCGAAACTAAGCAAAATAGCATATTACAGTGAATGTGTTTTTGGGAGTCTCTGTATATTTCGGCGATCTGAGATCATACCAAGGAAAGCGCCATTACTTGGCCTTTGTTGTAAACATCCAAGTGCAAATTACTGTTGTAGTATTCATTAACATGCCCCAATATAAGGCCTATTTCATAAGATAATTAAAATATAAATAAACAGATTCTTAAAGCCCAAAGCATATGTTACTGACCCTCTGTGAATATACATCTCCTGTTGTTTTCTTTGGTATTTAAAAAGTTCAAAGGAATGTGGCGGTGTACACCCCGCCCCTGTGCGTATTTTGTTTGTTTTGTATTTGTGTTGTTTTTTTATGTTATTGTCGTACTGTTGTTTTAGATTGGCAGGGATTGATTGCCATCACTGCCAAATCATTTAACGAGTGTAATGTGCCTGAGCCCAACTCAATGATGTAATAAACAATCAAGCTCAGGCAGAGGTGCATAAAAGAATGTATAAGCTGCTCCTCGGGGTTGAGTGTTCAGAGGAGGAACGAGAGACGCTTGTGAAAGTAAGACCTATATAAGAACTACAATTGCTACCAGTGCTGGTTTTACACCAGCATGATACTTGTGTGTTGTGTCTTGTTAATGTTTTGTATGTTTGTTTTGGCCATCTTGCCATTTGTTTTGTATTCAGTGTTTTGTTTTGTTTGTGTTCAAACTTCAGTCATAATTATTTAATAAAAACGCACAACAGCGCTTCATACCCCATCGTACAGAGTCTGTCAATTTTCTGGTTTGACGTCATCTGGGTAACTGGCAAATATAATATTACAAGCCGATTCCTAAACTGCCCAATGAGCTTTTCAATGACATCATACTCATTGTATAGTAGAAAGTAATAATAACAAGATCTACATAACACATGTGAATGCATTTTTATGAGATGTTTCAAACAAGTGAATGAGAAATCATTTTTCTCATTATAAAACTACAGTGGCTTATTTTCACTGAAACCTAATATGTTTCTTGTGTCCTTTTTGAAGTGGAGTCACAAAGCAGGCTGAGTCATAAAGCAGGACATAAACTAATTCTACTGCAACTTAATAATACAGAGATTTTAATTAGATTTATGTTACATTGCCTAGGAAATTAACCATTCCATGCTCTTTTTATCATTCTTTTCCTTTCTTGGTAAGAAGGTATTGCAATCCATAAAGCCTGCAATGCAAGTAAGTATGACCCTTCTTCAAAAAGCTACACTGAACCCGATTACAGTATAAATCTTATGTCTGGTAAAATAAAAATGATCGTGCCAGTTTTGATGGGGGAAAAGTGGCTCTGAGAAAAGAGTAAAACGTCTGTAACTCCTGGTTGTGAGAGACAGCTTACTTGTATAAGAAATATAGCATATCCACTTTTCTGTATAAAGTTAATTGTATAAATACTATTTAACATTACTACGTTGTCACTTGCCACTATTTCGAATTATTATTATTTTTTTAGTTTTTGGTTAAATACCAGAACGCAACCTGCTTGTCAGGCACGTGGCTATCTATACCATGGTGTCTGAACAAGAGCTGCTGAGAAATCCACAAGCAACCAAAATGAATGTTTGGGAGCATTTTCGGTTCTGTAAAACTAAAGGACAAGACGGTGTACTTTTTATAAGCAAGGACAAGGCAGTGTGTGCAATATGCAAATGAGAAACTACCTATCACGGAAATACGACAAATGTGTTGCTGTGGAAAGTTCCGTTGCAGGAAAGGGTAGGCTACCTCTAGTACTGTTTGGAAAAATTATGCTATAGTTGTTTTCACTGAATATAATGCAAACTTAAGTGGCTATGCAAAGTCATGTAAAGTTTTGATTAAATATGACAGCAAAAAGTGAGATGCATCTCTGCAGCTGTGGCATACTGGCCAGGGACTGCTGCTTTCACCAGAAGTTTCATCAGAAGGGCTCCGTAATTAATAAATTATAACCTCAACAGCAAATTAAAAAAAAAAAAGAAAAAAAAGAGAATTATTTCCATGTGATAGGCCATAGTGTTAATGTAGTGGTTTTTTTTTGTTGTTGTTGTTTTAAATAGTGGGTTTGTTTTTATTTTTTCTTCATTTTTTTTCTTACCGTTATTACACTCGAAATTCATCAGATTTTATACAAAACAAGAAGGCAGAGTGATGGCAGGAATATGAAAACTGGAGAGTGCTATATTTAAATGCCAATGTATTTATCAAATGTGTCTTGAAGCAATGCAACTAAAGCTGTTCCCACCAAGAGGAATACGCTTGGGTGAAATGCATTTAAGAAGTCCTGAATTGGAAGACCTAAGCTGTCTTCCATGGATGTATGGGCTAAGAAGGTCCTTGATGTAAGAAGGACCCTGACCATGCAGGGCCTTGTATGTCAGCAGCAGAATCTTGAAAGTGACACAGAAACAGGCAGGTAGCAAACACGCAAGAATAGGAGCAATGTGTTCAGTCCGTCTAGTGCCGGTCAATATTCTAGCTGCTACATTTTATACCAACTGTAAACTATTAATAGAGCAAGTAGGAAGACCAGCAAAAAGGGCATTGCAATAATCTAAGCAAGAGGTGGCAAAGGCATGAACAAGGATCTCAACATCTCTGGGAGACAAGAAAGTACAGATTCTAGAGATTTTCTTTAGGTGAAAGAACCCTGCCTTCAACCACTGTAGAAATATGTGTCAAAGGTCTAACTGAATACCTAAACTAATTAAAAGACCTCCAATATGTATGTATAATGGAGCTGTATTTCCAATTAAATAATGTATGGTGAGATGATTGCATACTTTATATGGATAAATATTACAAGCAAGAATATAGAGACACCCACACATTTCAGTGGACTATGGGGTACACTAAGTCATAATGAACACAAGTGTATATGAGTGGCGGTAAGTGTTTTCTGAATCTACAAGAGATCTAAAGGGTTATATTCTTATGAAGCGTATTCTTTCTTTAGTTACAGAATTCAGCATTTTAGAAATGAGAATGAGATGTAGAATGATCATTTATTGACAATATGAAAACTTTTGGCCATGGCCTTGTCCATAGGAGCTCGTTAGCTGCCCCTATGCTGGATGAATATGTGAAACCTAAAAAAAAAAGATTTAAACTAACTAACTAACGAATGCCAGCGGGCAGGACAAGTGGCCTCGGGCCACCTTCCCCCTAAATAAGGCTGCTGCGAGGTGGAGGCAGTGGAGGAGGGGGCCAAACAATAAAAAAACGACAAGAGGGTGTAGACAAATGAGGCTTATAGGGCTGATGATTATGTTATTGATTAAAGTGTGGATTCTCCTTTTCAGAAAGACAACACGTTTCCAATTAATTCCTGCCTCACACTATGTTCACAGGTTGCTATTAAATAACTCTGAGGACAGGCTACTAGTGCTTCACACTGTGTTTATATTTGTACAATCTGCTAGAAAGTACTGTCAGAAAGAACAGCTGAACCAAAATGATAAAACATTGAAGCATCCCAAAACCACGAATTTGAGGTAAGAACACTTTTAACGTTATTTATTAAAGCCCTATTCACAATACTGTCTGCCACCTCTAGAGCTGTTTACAACAACAGCCCTGACTAACCCTTAATACCACTAATACATGCCTAAAATAATCCTCCCCCCTTATGATGGGTGTACCCACCCTTGCTTAACCTTTTCCACTAGGGTTATCCAAACATAACCTACAACATCAGCATTGCTGCTACATTATGGTGATATTTAGTTTTAGAAAAGTGTGCTTTTCAGCTACATCTGCTCATAATCAGATATAGATTTTTGTACTACAGTATGTGTGTTGCTAAACTTTAAAGGGTACCAGCACTACATGATAAAACATAAACTATCCCACCATGCTGTTCCGAATGTATTTGGTGATTGTATAATAATCACTATGCACCAAAACATCTGCATAATGCCACACTGCCATGTCCAAAATTACTGTTCTCAAGCATCTCTTCTGAGCCAAAAAATATGCCTTCCACATGTACCCTCATATGTACTGTGAATGTACCGCAACAAGCCCAGTGAAATGTTGTATTAGCTACAGTACCTCACTGTGGAAACACACTAGTCTGTGTGAGAAACATGGCCCATTTAATTTTCCATAAGGAAGGAACTTGTACCTGCTTTTATTTTAGACATGTTGTATTTTGATGTATTATTATGATTAATGTTTCATTCAGTAAAAAAACAAAAAAAACAAAACAAAACAAAAAACAAAACAAAACAAAAAACAAAACATCTGTGTTGTGTAAGTGGGGGAAAAGAAAACCAAGACAGAGTTGTTCTCACTAACAAAGGGACCTACCCACAATTATAGCAGCACTGTGTTATTTAAATATATTTCCCCAAACTCTTAGATATCGCTCCAGCTGATTCTGAATGTTTGCAGAATGGACACGTATCAAATAAACTAGCAAATGAGATTCGGAAACAATGTATTTCCTTTAGGAATTAGGTCTTTGAGGATGATCTGACTTAAAAATATATATTGCATTTTTTCATCCTTAGTATTTGGTTTTCATTTGCATTACCTGACACTACACATGCACAATGGGAAAGTCGAATTTGGCCACAAATTCCATCTCCCTATCAGTTTCTGAACAATCTGATGAAATATTGTCGGCATTATTTCAGACTTTCCCTGTGTACAGTTACACTAGGTTCAAAGTACATGGGAGGGTACATGCAGAAGTCATGTTTTGTGGTTCAGAAGAGATGCTTGAGAACAGTAATTTAGGACATAGCAGTGTGGCATTGTGCAGATTTTGGGGCGCATAGGGATTACTATACAATGACCAAATACATTTGGAAGAGCAAGGTGGGATAGTTTATGTTTTGTCTTTCATGCAGTGCTGATGTACTCTTTAAGGACATTTGAATCTCCTGTATAGTGGTTTCACTGAACTCTATGAAGGAACATTGTATGGAAACAACACAAGATTGCCTGTCAGTAATCTCTTCAGAGTTTGGAGTAAACAACAAAAATCTGTAAAGTTTTTTTCATTTTTCTCTCCCCAGAAGGCAGCTATGTGCTGTAATACTTATTCAGTAGCTTTTAAAAGGCAGAAGGTCAACACAATTGGAGGAGAAAGCTATATTCTTAAACATATTTTGAATTAAAACAATACCTTTAAAATGTGTCCGTGCATACTGTATAGTATACAGTCATGATAGTTTTTCAAACCTTGCCTATATTCATGTACTATTTAAGAATGGTTTTATACATCATATATGTAAGCACTGCTGAAGTAGGCGTTGGTGGAACTAAAATAGATAAACACCCTATTTACTTTTCTTTTTGTCTTCCAAAACAATTAAGAAAACAAGTGTAGTCTTTTATGTATGATATAAAGTCTCTCTGAAATGCTTTATATTAAATCAATTACTTTTGTTGGCCTGTATTGAAAAACAATGGCACAGAGTAATGATGTTGCCAGTAATAATCACAGTAGATTTACAGAGCTAAACTGCTTCTGTTATTAGCAAATAATTAAAAAAACGATGAGTTCAGTATTCTTTAAATAGCTGCTCCAGGGATATAAAGTATATATTAACATTGCCAAACATTAATGCAAACATGGCCAGTGTTACTTGCATTTAGATAACTAATACATTGACATATCACAAATGATTGAAAATAAAAATAAAAATAGAAAATATGTTATACAGTAAAAAAATGAACTGAGCGATGAAAACATTCATCATCTTTAAACTGTCTTTCTTCAGCTGTTTCTAGTATGCACACATTTCTCCTCCAGGCTATGTATTATTTTCATTAGTGCCATTGTGGATGTCGTTTATTATTCAATGTGTTTTTATGTAATCACCATTTATATAAATGTATATTCTAGATGAATTACCTCCCCCATTTATGCAATTTTTTTTGTTTTTGCTGAAAGTATATTTTTACATTTGCCTCCCTGTCAATCCATTGCTGATTTTCTCCTGCATTTTCAAATCTGTCCTTATCATTTCAGTGCCCTCAAGCTGCTTCATGCTGATTTGCAGAATGTTAATTATCATCAAACATTAAGTAATGCAGAGTTTCACAACTTTACCACCCTATTATATACATATCTTCAATATCCCAGAATTATTATTTTATAAATGCTAAGCCATATGAAGTTTTATAGCGCTTACAATATTCAGGGCTTTGTCTGTTTCCATTCACTTGGTGTCACAAGGCATTAGTCATTAATACCACTGGCAGCATCTACTGTATTTTCTTCAGCAAGCTTTTACTGAATCATGCTTTTGTTGGTAATGTACAGCACTATATATATATATATATATATATATATATATATATATATATATATATATATATATATATATATATATATATATAGTCCCTTGCAAAAGTATTCAGACCCCTGACCAATTCTCTCATTTTACTGAATTACAAATGGTACATTGAAATTTCATTCTGTTCGATATTTTTTTTAAAAACACTTAAACTCAAAATCAATTTTTGTAAGGTGACATTGGTTTTAAGTTGGGAAATATTTTTAAGAAAAATAAAAAACTGAAATATCTTGCTTGCATAAGTATTCAACCCCCACACATTAATATTTGGTAGAGCCACCTTTCACTGCAATAACAGCTTTAAGTCTTTTGGGGTAAGTATGTACCAGCTTTGCACACAGTGTCAGAGTGATTTTGGCCCATTCTTCTTGGCAGATTTGCTCCAGGTTGCTCAAGTTGGTTGGACAATGCTTGTGGACCGCAATTTTCAAATAGTGCCACAGATTCTCAATGGGATTGAGATCAGGACTTTGACTGGGCCACTGTAGGACATTCACCTTTTTGTTCTTGAGCCACTCCAATGTTGCTTTGGCCTTGTGCTTGGGATCATTGTCCTGCTGAAAGGTGAATTTCCTCCCAAGCTTCAGTTTTTTAGCGGACTGAAGCAGATTCTCTTGCAGTATTTTCCTGTATTTTGCTCCATCCATTCTTCCTTCAATTGTAACAAGATGCCCAGTCCCTGCTGATGAGACGCATCCCCACAGCATGATGCTGCCACCACCATACTTCACTATAGGGATGGTGTGTCTTGAGGCATGGGCAGTGTTAGGTTTGTGCCACACATATTGCTTTGATTTTTGGCCAGAAAGCTCTATCTTGGTCTCATCTGACCACAAAACCTTTTCCCACATAGCAGCTGGGTCACTCTCATGCTTTCTGGCAAACTCCAGACGTGCTTTCAGATGGTACTTTTTGAGTAACGGCTTCTTTCTTGCCACCCTCCCATACAGGCCAATGTTATGCAGAGCTCTTGATATGGTTGACTGGTGCACTCCCAGCCATTGAACTCTGTAGCTCCTTCAAAGTGATTGTTGGCCTCTCTGTGGCTTGTCTCACAAGTCTCCTTCTTGTTTGAGCGCTGAGTTTTGAGGGACGTCCTTTTCTTGGCAGTGCCTGTGTGGTGTGATGCAGATTCCACTTCCTGATTATTGATCCAACTGTGCTCACTGGGATATCCAAACACTTTGATATTATTTATTACTAATTATTATGAAACTTGTACACCCTAATCTATGCATTTGTATTACTTTATGTATAACTTCTGTAGAATGCTCTTTGGTCTTAATTTTTCTTCAGATTCACAGCCTTACCAATGATCCTTCAACAGTGGGGTTTTTATGCAGAAAATGTGACAGCAACTTTAATGGTTCACAGGTGGAGGCCACTGGTAAGGTGATTGTGTCCTCGTTAGGGCAATTTCTTTCATCAGTGCAAACTGGGAGCTTCCACAGCACAGGGGTTGAATACTTATGCACGCAAGATATTTCAGTTTTTTATTTTTCTTAAAAATATTTCCCAACATAAAACCAATGTGACCTTACAATAATTGATTCTGAGTTTCAGTGTTTAAAAATAAAATATCAAACAGAACGAAATTTCAATGTAATATTTCGGTAATATGAGAGAATTGGTCAGGAATACTTTTGATACTGAATACTTTTGCAAGGCACATATATATGTTAATTTTGTTGGGATTTTACCCCATTTTCTCTCCAATTGTATTTTATTAATCCCAGTTCACTGCTAGAACCCCCTGATAACAAGGGGAATGGCAGCTGACACATGAAACGTGTTCCTGCTTAGCCGTCTTTTTTCACACTGCAGATCTACAGTGAAGCCATCAGACCTATGGTGCCAGAGGACAACACAGATCTGAATGGCTCCACAGCAGACCTGCAGGCACCCTATCAGCCACAGGAGTCGCTGGTGTGCAGTGAACCATGGATTTCTCTACCCGGGTGGTGATAGGCCAATTGTGGCCAATCCCTGGGAACTCCTGGTCACAGTCAGCAATGACATAGCCTGGATTTGAACCTGCAATCTCCAGGCTATAGGGTCATCCTGCACTCGACGTGGAGCGCCTTTACTGGATGCGCCACTCAGGAGCTCGCAAAATATATAAATCAACCAACAAACCAACAGTACAAGCCTACTCAATGTGCTAGCTAAGTACAATGTTACATTTTCCATCAAGACTTATAACATTTTGCATTAGTATTACATTTTGTGGCATGGTTTATTGCACTCGAGTTAATCCAATATCCTTCAGCGATTACATTTTGCGTTGGCACCTCCATTTGAAAGGTGCCAATTCAGAAGTACAGTGTTGAATGACAATGTGACTGGTTTTAGCCACATATGACCTTTGCTACTCTAAATATAAGAAACATAGAAAGATGTATTAACCTGATTAACATTTTGACACAACCCATAAAACCCTTTTATTAAAGTACTGACAAGAAATACAAAACCAGCCTGCTAAAGAGAACCTTCTTTTTCTGTATAGTTGTCCACAGAAAATGACAAATAAGGCTGCCCAGGGATTACAGCAAGAAAGATTTAATCACCGAGACAGGATGAGACATACTTACAATATGGCTGGAGAATATCTCTCACATGCAATGCATTTGGCTCTTCATTTAAACAGTATATTTAATAACCCACGTTAACTTTTAAACTTTATCACACTGATTTATGGTTTATCAGAGACATAAGTGTAAACAATCTGTACAGTATTTCTATTTATTTATTTATTTATTTAAAACCCAGCTAAGTATAAAGTATAGTTCTAAGGTCCATTTCCTTACCCTTACGTAGCTTTAGTAACATTTTCACTACTCTCATTAGAGTCCCCCAAATGCTGTATCTACCATGTGTACTACTTCAGAGAAGATATTAAACTGTGTCATTCAGCTGCAGGATGGCACAGTTTGTTTTAAATTGGAAAGGGACTCTTTGATTAAAGAGGGGGGTGAACAGGTGCAGACCAAGAAAGTGAATAATTCTTCTCTTTAGTGTTCTACCCTCCAAAACTTCTTAAAGTTGAACTGCACAATGAGAAGTAACAATTGGCCTTCAAATTGATGATGATTAAAAATCTTTATAATCTTACCTTCAACAACCTTTCCTGTTTGCTCAGCAGTCCCTCCAGGTAGGATTTTGGCAATATAGGCTCCAGTTTCTCCATTGTTCCCAGGAATCTCCTTCCCACCCACAACCCTAATACCTAAACCATTTCCTAAAATATAAAGACAAGAACAACTTTCAATAAGAACGTCTTGCATAGGAAAAGTCTTGCGTAGAGTGCAATTTATTTGCAAGATCAATTCAAGGAAACAGCAACATTAATCAAACTACAGGTTTGGTTTGGTAAATATTCATATCAATCTATAATGCTGTAAAGTTAATTGACTCTTTTAGAATTGTAATGAGTTGAGCTCTTCTCAAATCAAGTTGTAAAATATCTACATAAAGCTATATATATTACAGTCAATTACAATTCTTTGTAGTATACCATATCATGAAAACAAAAGCAACTAGATTTTACAGTCAGTGCCAGACATATCCAAGTAAACAATAGTACAATGATTGCAGACATTGGTGTGTTTTAAATTGCAGTAAGAAGTTTGTGTTGACTGCCTGCCTGCCCTTTTGAACACACAAAAAAGTGAAAAAACTTTAAGTTGTAAATATGATGCAAAATGGGGGAAAAAACATATTAAAACAAAAAACATTCTGGAAGACAAGTATAACTTTCACTCACACAATATAAAATACGAAAAAAAGAAGGAATATAATCTGTTGCATTTTAAAACATGTAACTCCTGATGGAATACACCATTGAAATAAACTGCAGAAAACAGAGAATCATGAACATATTCAATAATCAATAGTATTCCAGATAATGCTTTACGTTTATGCTCCCATATGCCATTAGTTGGAAAAGGCACACTAATTCTTATATACTGTAGGGAGCTGAGCTGTTCCTCTAATCAGATTTATAACTATCTAACTCAACCTGAGAAGTGCACTTGAAACAATTCAATGAATCTTAGATGTATTTAAAGGTCTGAGCATACAATCAATTAAAATCTATTTCCTATAGTTTGATAATCATGTGTAAAATATAATTACATTCTGCCTACAAAATTTGTTTTATTGTGAGTTTTTTCAATGGTAATAAAATTGGGGGGGGGGGGGGGGGGGGGGGGGGATAATGCTAGTTAGAAAATAAAGAAGCCCGACACCTACAAAGTTATTATGATTGACTTTCCCCAGTAGTCCTAATTGCTCTTGTGTGAATGCAGTTAGCTAATTTTGTGTAATTGACATGTAATTTATTTGTACTGTGAGTCAGCACTTCTGTCTGCAGTAAAGACTGCCAACAGTGTGTACAATACTTTGCATATTATCAAAGCTTCAAAGATCAAAGCTCAAATTACTTCAAGCGCTACAAATACTGCAGTGGATTGCACATTTATTTTATTATTGAAAAATCTACAGTATTTCTCAGATATTTATACTCACTTTGATCATGACAGTACTCAATTCTTGGTATGGTAATTATTTAGTGCACTTCATGTGATACATGATTCATAAACATTTTTTTTTTGTCATTATGATAAAGTTAGAATCCCTTTAGCAGCTTCAGAATTATCCTCCAAATGGTTGCCCTCGGGAAGCAAGCGAAGTGTTCTCTATGACAGGGTTAGCCACCAGACACCATATGAATCAATAATTAAATACATAGATATGTATCACTTTTCATGACACATGTGCATCAACATATGAAATGAACTGTAGTTAATACTCTAATAATAAAGTAACAGACAAACTAACTTAAATAAAACTAAAGCAAAACATCACGGTCATCAAGCTTAAAATGCTATGTACTATGAAATTAGCTGCCGGGTGTGTTTCGGGCAACCACAATGGCAGAGGCAAAAATAATGGGCATTACTTATGGTTAACTTAACGTTACAAACTAAGTGTCAAACTAAATTACACAGCACCCCTAAACACATTAAAAAATGCACCAGAAATATACAAGACGTGCACATTATTTAACAAAATGCTAAAGCAACTAATCCAGAACGGGAAAAAACAAATTGCTCGGTGACTTGTGTTTGATTCAGGTTTTTTCAAAGCATTCAAACAATCTATAACTATTTATAACTTTGTGCAGCAAGAGAAACAGTGGTGCAATTTTCCATTTGTTTACATGCCATTTTTTAGCAATGAGGTGCACCCATGGAAATCAGAATTTAAAACAATTCAATGATATGACGACGGTTCTGAAAAGATTTAATAAACCCTCAAGACACTCTCGCAACCACAAGTCACTGCTTTATAAACCAGTACTGTTTCCATTGTGAACGAATATCTATCGGTGCCAAGAAGGTGTTCTTTTAAGCAAAGTTCCTGTTCCTTTAGCCCGGAGCATTTACAATGGGAAAAATTAGGATGTGTTCCTATTCACGGAGAATACTGAATTGCAAAAGAAGCGAAATAAAATGCTCTCATTTTTTGAATGAGCAAATACTAAGTGTCTGAGGCACACTAAGCATCATGCTGCTAACCTTCATCATTTTAAAAAGACCAGTGCTTTAGGACAACCTGAGTTTCTTCGTTTGTAGTTTACATAGTGACACACCTCTAAAAGGCTGATTTTATTTATAACATGACTTAGCAGTATAGTTTGATATTCAAAGATAGAGATCAAAATTGTAAGATGTAAAGTGTAGTGTGGGATGATTGACTGGCCCAGGATCTCATCTTCTGGACCGATACGAGCTGCCCGCATTTTAGGTGTGACCTCCGACGTTGATAAGAGGTCACCAAGGCCGGGTGACGGAGGACCACCGAACTCCAGAAGGGAGACACAGTTGCAAAGGAGGTGATGGGGAGGTGGAGGAAAAAGACTTGCAGAACAAGAAAGGCAAGTAAGTCTGTATTAAGGAACCCATAGGATTAGCATAGTGAGCTGAGCTGAGCCCCTAGAACTATGGCAAACCTCTATTAAAGCACATCATTATTCTTATTTTCTGTCTGAAATGTCAAAGCCAAACCGTAAATTTAAATTATACTGTTATACTTGTAAATAAATCCCATGCACTGAATACATTATAACTGTTGGCAAATTCTAACAATTTCCAGGTAGGAGGTGATGAGTCACACTTTGCAATGTTAAAATAGTTGTTTATTTCTACATAATTTTGCAATAAGGTGTAATTCAAAAAAAAAAAAAAATTAAAAAAAAAACAAGGTTAACAAAAACAAGGATCCCCTTAACACGACACGTTTGCCAGGTTTGCCGAACAGGGTCTCAGTTGAACAGTCTGTCAGGTTAATGTAGGATGTGTGCCCTTAATTAATAGATTTAGGTTTTGTTTTGTGCCCATATCCATAAGATAAGATACACTGCAGGCAGACCTACATCTATTGGTTATGATACCACAATATTGATCTTCCAAATTACTACATTTCATTTGGATTATCTTTATTTGAATCTCTGAGATTACAAAAACAATGCACACACATGACTGAAGGGGGTGTGCAAGACAAAACATGGTCTCTAAATTACAAGAGACGTTCCACATTCTTGCAATGCATCATTAAAACAGTTTCAGGTCAGTCCCATTCTGCTCATATTCAACAAAAGAAAACTAATTCCACTGCAGTCTATTAATGTTTCATTTATTTTTTTCAAAAAATGCTAGTCCTTAAAAGAGCAGGAGCAGATAAATATTGTTGTGAGATAGGCTCAATGGATCCTTGTGGCAAATTATTTGTCTTACAACCGTTTATTTTCTGACTGTCTGTTCATTTATTAAATGCTGGATGAGACCATTTGCTCAGCTCCACCAAACTCCACCTCTCTGTCGTTTATTTCCTGGTTCCTGTTTCTGGTTTGACGCCCTCCACTTTGGCCATCTTTGTGACAATGCTTTATAAATTCCAAAAGTTTTTGATTAAACATAGTTAAAGGATTTGTTGAAAATAATTTACAGATGACCACTATATATCTTACACATATTTCCAAAAACCCAGTTGACCCAGCAACCCCCTAGCCAACATAAACCAGTCTATACATTTCATGCAACAATAACACAGTCAAGAGATGTATATCTACCTGATACACTGTGATCTTTGGGGTCCTTCTGCAGTTTGATTTTGGAATAAGGGAAGGTGTACTGAATAGCCTTGGCCTGAAGAAAACAGCATATGTGTTATTTGAGTTATAGCACAATAAGTAATTTACATTGATACCTTAACTTTAAAATATTGAAAGAAATAAATGGATATTAATTTCTATTGTTTTCTACATGTGGATGAGGTTCTTGGAATTCATTGGCTATTTTTATTTAAATGTAGTATTTAATAGAATGGTTACGTTTGAGGCAAGCATATACCTACAGTGATTAACATCTGGAAATGAGAATTCCTATTCTAGATTAGAAACGTCTTTGAAGCCTTTCAACTTTTACATGCAAGAGGTGCTTTACCAATTCCATCTGAAAAAACAATTTTAGGTATATATATATATACTTTATAATACTTTGGTTTTATTGGAGGTAAGCCAAAAAATGGCCTAACAACTTTGTGAATTAAGTATTTTTAAAAAATATAACTTATAGGAAAACAATACAGTATTAAACCACAGCCAACTATCAAGCAGGCTATGACCAATGCTTATCCTGATATCACAAGTTTTTTTTTTTTTTTTTTTTCCAGACATGCAAGAAAAACTTTATTTATCTTCAGTTTCCATTTCTTACTTCAAAACGTGTTTGTAGTCTCAGGAGCTAGTGCATTTTATATACATATTCAGCTGAACCTAATTAAATATATCACCAAGAAATGTAACCTACATTTGCTGCTGGGTTAATCTCCCTTTAAATTGGTGCTTTCTTTATTTTTGATACTGACAAACTGTATTGCAAAAGGGTTTATTAAAGTTTGTAATGTATTTCCAGAATTGTGGAATTGGTCGGCCGTCAATGTATGCGCACCACCAGAATTAGAGGGGAAGTTGTCTATTAATTTGTATGTAAAGGCCAGTGAAGCAAAATTAGTTCAACAATAAATCAGTACATTCAGGCCTGCATGCCTCAAAGCACTAGCAAAATATTGTGTCTCAAACTATAACTACAACAAATACATCAACAGAAAAACAACTTTTTTCACTGATGATCAATTTGCAGAGTCATATTCTGGGAATTCGTGCCAGTGGTCTCCTATACTATTGCTGCAGGCTACCAACCTCAGCACCAGGCTTTAGCTTAAACCAAAGAAAGTGTTTCACAAGATTGAGGGTAAGAAAACATGAAAAAGAACAGAAAAACTGTTGGTTGATTGAGGGTAAGAAAACATTCTTGTCTTTTTGACAAAAAAACTGTTGGTTCCATGAAAATCGATATATAGATATATATATACTATATAATATATATATATATATATATATATATATATATATATACACACACACACACACACACACACACACACACAGTGCCTACAGAAAGTCTACACCCCCTTTCAAAATGTTTACCTTTTGTTGCCTTAATTAATTAATTTTTAATTAATTAAAAAATAAAAACTGCAATAGCTTTGTTGGATAAGTGTCCACCCCCCCTTATAATAACAATTTAAGATGAGGCTTTTTGAGTAATGGCTACTTTCTTGCCACCCGTCCATACAGGCCAGTTTTGTGTAGAGAGGGGCTTATTGTTGATGTGTGAACACTGACTCCCATCTCAGACACAAAACTTTGCAGATCTCTCAAGGTCATTATTGGCTTCAGAGTGACATCCCAAACCAGTGTCCTGCTTGCCCAGCTGCTCAGTTTGAAAGGTCGACCTAATCTGGGTAGTGGCTGGGTGGTATGATGCATTTTCCAGTTCTTAATGATGGACTACACTGTGCTGAGAGGGATAATCAGCGACTTTAAAATGTTCTTGCACCTTTCTCCTGCTCTGTGCCTCTCTTATCACTTTATCCCTGACTTGTTTCGAAAGCTTCTTGGTCTTCATGGTTGCTTTGTTGGATCACTGTGTGCGTTGCAGCTTGAAAGTCTTTATACACCTGAGGGAAATTATCTACAAGTTAAAGCACTTTGAGTACACACAAGACTGAAACCATTTCACTAATTTTGTGACCTTTCTTTCAGACAAATCTTTTGCACCTGACCGGATTTAGGGCTGCAGTAGCAAAGGGGTTGAATACTTATGCAATTGAGATTAATCTGTTTTTTCTCTGTAAATCTTACTTATATTCTAAATGCATTTTTTTTTACTTTATTAATGTGGAGTAGTTTGTGCAGATCATAATTTGTAAGCATAGTGGAGTACACTCAGGTGCCAACAAGATGTGAAAATATATATATATATATATATATATATATATATATATATATATATATATATATATATATATATATATATCATATTATACAAATGTAATTATAGAACAAGTTTCAAGCCATCTGTTATTCATTATTACATCTTTCAAAACAAGGATTCAACTGAACCCTTTTATAAAATGTACATTTACCCTGTTGTTGTTGTTTGTATTGTTTTCAAAAAGAATAACTTATAAACATGTTATGGTTAAAGCAAATCCATCATGTTCCTTGAAACATGACAAGCTTGTGTAAGTAAACAAGTTGTGCTTACTTCTTGCTGGTGTTGGCTTTGCTTGCTGTGTGACATTCTTTCAGGGAGTCTTCTATCCAAGTCATGTCCATTCTCTATCCGGGACTCTCGTGGCTTGTCAAACCAATCAGTCTCCTCCTGACGCAGGTGATATGCTTTTGGAAATCAAGTTAAAATCAATGTCCCTAACCATCAATGAAAAAGCTGAGAAGGGCAATCAGGACTGTGCATGCGCTGAGCAACCCGCATATTATTATATAGCTTTATCATGCAAGGCAAATGTGACACATACTGGCAAAATATAGAAAGCAGACACAAAAACAGAAACAATACCAGAAGAAACCAAATTCGACTTCGTGACGGTACTTCTGTACACTGCATTTTAGAGGTTCTTGTCAATTAAGTTTATTCTCTTCGTGTATTAAGGATTTTTCTGGTGTATAAAGCCATCTGTCTTACCACAAGTCTTTTAAAGCTTTGGTGGTGCTACAGTATAGTCTATACTGTGTTGAAGTTATGGAAGAGAGAGGTGGATGTCTTCCCCAATATGAAGGAAGTCACTTTTCTCAAAACTGGAACTGAATTATGCAATCACAATGCAAACACTGGGATTTAGTCCCATGCTCATACAGGCTTAAGTAAGACTGAAGAAAACTGCATGGACATTTGTACTAAATGAAAAACAAGTGAAAAAGATATGACTTTTCTATCACCCACCCAAAAAAGGAACCTCATTAAATGATATTCCTTCTAAACAACATCATTGCTACTATTTTCAGCTAACACTGTAAGGAAATCAGTGATAGATAGAAATATGGGTGTATTGACATCTAGCAAGTACTTAACATGCTGAAATTAATTTGTAGACAGTTTGAATCTGCCCGAATCTCATATGTAATGCCTGTTTACCAGTATCTGGAACCTCAATGTTAAGTACTGTAAATGGTGCAAAGATATATTTTTACAGCTTCTTCTACCAAATCAATATGTGTTGAAGGAATTGGTTTAAACTTTTTTCACTTAAAAAGGTTTTGTACACTTCAGTGTATTTGAAGTACAGTGCAGTTTGTCTAAAACACTGCCTACAGTAGTTCATACAGACAGCCCAGCTTTTGTAGTAATGGCTAGCGATGACTTCACATTTAAACACAAGATCTCCAGTTTCTTGTGCATCAGCTCAAACATTATGACTTGACTTTATAAAGAATATTCACTGATGGTATGTAAGTCTATATATGACAGATTATTATTATTATTATTATTATTATTATTATTATTATTATTATTATTATTAAACATTACATAATAACAGGTGTTATACACAATGTCAGATCATGTTTTTGCTTCTTTGTTTGCAGCAATTTTTAGAGGTTCAAATTACATTCATATTATTTTTATATGAAAAGTATTGCCCTGTGTTGTATGTCAAATCTGTAGATTTTTCAAAATTAAGTTTAACAAAATTTCTGAAAAAAATATACCGTAGTTATGCAGAGGAGGGTTGCATTCCAATGTATTCTCGGAGCTTTCAATTGTTTTACTGTTGGGGCCACATTCTACAAAGGAATTAAACTGCAGTCATAAAAAAGATCAACATGTTATCTTGAATGAAACCATACATATTGGATTAATTTAAAAAAGGGCTAACTACTTGCCAGGTTATGCTAAAACAGTAACTCAAAACTTGTGTTTGCATGTGTTCTTTATAAACTTTTTTTAGCTGCTGATGTTTACAGAATGTAACTGGGCAAGGTGCATGCTGGAAATAAAGGTACAGCATTATCCATTTTCATGCGTAATATAATGGATTACCATTTTCAGTTGCAAGAAAGCTAAACTGTATTGATGGTAATGGATACAAGGTAATTAAATACTACATTATGGTTAGTTTAAATATTTAAAATTTTACTCCCTTGTTTTTAGTACTTCTTTCTAATAGTGTGCATTATAAATATATCCATTAGTGTGCTTTCAAATGTAGAGTACTCAACAACAGAACACATGTGAATGTAATTAGTAATCATACAGTATACAATATAATTTGAATACCTAAACATTTACTCTAACCGTGAATCATTTCCTGATTCAGCTCTTAAGTTTTAAAAACTGGCATAAAATACTGGTGTATTTTATTGACAGCACATATTGATCTACATACAGATATATGCACGTCTTCCTAGAGTCACATTTTCACACATTGATCATACAAGCCTACAAGCTCCTGAAAAAAAATAGTTAATGTGTATATGAGGATGATTGGGATTGAACCAATGGATCAGAAGCATACCGCTGAGATATGATTAGTTCAAACCATGAAACATGTGGTAAATATAACTGTATGCTTAAATAATGATTTTTAAAAATTATATTAATTCTCACCTTCTAAATCCCAGCTAGTGCCTCCTGCTGTGGTGCAGAATTAAATTTTAGAATCTAGGTACCAATACTTAAAATAATAAATAAAAACGCAATAGAAAAAAAGGTATTTCTTCTCATTTGAATTCAGTTAGTGCTTTCTGAAGTATAGCCTGGAACCTCTGAGGACCCTGTCAAAGCTAGGACTTGAAATCAGGAAACAACATATAATAGAACATGATTTGATGGGTTAATAGGTCACATCTCAAAGGCCAGGTCCATAGTATAACAGGTATGACAGAGACAGTCATACCAAGAAATTAATACAGATAGAACACATCACATCTGCAACTTGAGATTTGTGTTCAAATTCAGCTGTTGATTATTGTGAGGTGGTATTGGATAATCAAATCAACTCGTTAGTACCCTAACATATCGAATAACAGAAACACAAATTTAAAATAATGTTCCCAGATGTACTTGCTGCTTAAAAAAGTAGAAGGGGAGAGCCATTTACATTTCCACTGCTGTTGTGCAATGTCTATACCTAACATGAGTTTTTCACTTACTGTATACATGGTAACCTTAACCTGAAGCCAAAATCTATGTGTGAAACCCATGTAAACATAGTCAACCTCACTGAAATTAGAAATTTTAAAAAATAGACTACGTGTCAATCTGTTATAAATATTTGAAGTTAAATATAAAATAGAAAACAGAATTGTAATTGTTATGAACATGGTTTAAACATATATTTGTCTAAAAAGCAAGTGATGGCTTTGTCATTCTATGGATGAAATTATGGGTAAGGTACTAGGGATTTATGTTAAGTGAGGGCCCGTAACTCAAGCCATGCAAAGCCAATGAAGAAGTGGCCCACTCTGACATGATAGTTGCTGTTTTGCAGATACATTATACGCATCACATCCAACATAATTGTTTTTCTAATGTCTTGACTACATTATATGTTAGTGATTACTAGAACCTATTGCAAGGATCAACAAAGTCTTTCTTGCCGTTTTCCCACAATTTTGTATTAAGAGAAAGATTCTGGTTTACCTATTATTTAGGTCAATCTATTAAAAGTATGACATTAAATATTAAAAACACAAAGCAAGCCATGCACATTTTGTCAACAGACATGCTTTTTGCAATCATTTTACAAAGTCAAACACATGCAAATTACTACTGTTTTATTTTAACAAACATACATATAAGTTGGGTACACAATCATGCAGTTGTAGGGGGATTGTTAGAATAAGACATGTGGAAAAGTACAGTAACAAAAGGCTCTTTTTTGTTAGATCATTTATAAAGATAGTGTGTATTGTTAAATACAGTACCTTACTTACACTATGAATTGTATTCCCTATAACAAGGGATATGTTACACAAAATTGCAACCCTAGAAAAATGTCAATTGTATCATTGCATTTTACCAGCTAACATTCAGAGAGCATCTTTGTGTATGTAAGCCTGATACAATACTACATTATCCCATTAATTGCACTCAACTACTCATCAGCTTAAACTTAGTGTTTCCACAAGTCTCAAGTACTTCACAGATAATTAGACCTTGCACACTATTACACTACTGAAACAACTGGACGTCAGGTCTATACAGTATATTATATAAATAAGGTGCACAAGTAATGGTGGCACCATTTTCGGAAATGAATGCTCCTCACATCATCCCGTGACAAGAGAAATTAAACAATCCAACAAAAGCACACTAATGACAATTTATGATTGTATTTGTGTGTGGTATATTTTCAAAGCATTTACTGCAGTCTTTAACTGACTCCTTTTTTTGGAGAAAAACATCAGATAATTTTATAACACTAGAACCTCAAAATTACCAGTGAGTAATATAATTAACAACTCAAACTGGAAACTCAAGCTCACTTTTAAGCAAACAACCATAGGTAAAGGGGCATACCAGTTTGATGAAATGCTCATATTGTTTTATAGCTAAAACAATATATGCATTTCATGCTGTTAAAGTATTCCCTCTTCTTCTTTTAGACTGAAGAAACACATATAACCCGGATAATAAGTCGTTTTGGGCTTTGTTTTAGAAGTGAGCATTTAGTTTGTCAAAGAGGCATGACCCTGGTTTTACAAAAAGCTGAACAACTTGTTTTTATGACATATTGGACATCATTGGACAAAATGACTGACATACTTAATATGCAGTGTACAATATCTATAAACAATGAACACCCTTATCAATTGGCAATGCCATTTACTATACATTATATATTAATAACTCCTTTGATACACAGTAGGTTAGGTAGATTATATTGGGATCAATTTCTTAATTGATATATAATATTTGATATATATATATATATATATATATATATATATATATATATATATATATATATATATATATATATATATATATATTCTATACAAAAAACAAACAAATAAAAAAGCTAATGAGAACTTTACAGGCAAAATTGCATGCATTTGGAATACTAAGAAAAACATGAAATAATACCGGGTATAGATACATAACGGCATACAGATCACACACAATCAAATGAACAAGAAACACACAATAACAAAAATACATTGAAAAGGGACATCAGCATGCTATAGTGCAGTCAGAAAGCATTACAATAACAAATGAATGACTACACAAAGTGTATATGAACAGACAGAAACAAAACAAAAGCTTTCACACGCAAAGATCAACAGAATCAGATACATGCATAAAACTAGGAATCTGCATTATGGTAATGGTACAACAACCTGTGACCTAGTTTACCTTCGCTATCTGACATTGCATGCTGGAAGTCATCCATAATGAATGCTATATCCCGGTCATATCCACGGGTTCTTGATTCCTCTCTCATATGTTGCTGGACCTCAGGAAGGGAGTGGCTTGAGCCAAACTGGTCTCTTGTATCAGCAGAAATAGGTGGAAGTGGTCCAGCTGCAGCACGGGCCATGCCCATTGGTTGCCCAACCGGACTTAAGGGACTTTCTTCCTCTGAGTTCTGGGCTACAATTGGAATTCTACCTCTGCTTTGGCTAATTGGTAGGCTCGTTGGTTTTGTTCTCACAGAAGATGATGCATGAGTGTATGAGAAATCTAAGGGCTCATTCTCTTGAGTTTTCAATCTCAGGGATGTGCTGGAGGAATCTCTTTTTATTGAAAGGTCAAGTCCATAGACAGATGAAGGTCTTGATGAAGGCCTTGACCTAGTGCCACTGGGATACGATTTATTAAGGTCATCATGCAGTGATGATCGCATGTTTGGGACCAGATTTAAAGCATTTCCAAGGGAGTGTGCAAGGTTTGCACCGAGTGTAGACCCAAGGTACTTCTGCTGATCTGAGATGTTCTTTCTCAGTCCAAATGTAATATCATCTTGTAGTAATCTAGCTCTAGAGGAAAGACCACTAACCGAGGATGTGCTAGAGGCCAGGTAATTACTATAATCTGGCTCTATGTCTCTGCTTTCCTGAATAGGAGAAAACTTGGTGACTTTAGGGTCCATTAAAGGCTTTTTTTGTTTGGTCTGTTTTTGGTACAGCACAGATGGTGGAAGCTGTTTGGCAGCTTGCTTTTCAAGAGTCAGTCTACTGATGCTGTACTTTTCAGTTTTAGGGAAATGTCTGTAACTGCTATCACTTTGATAACAGTGGGGCAGCCCAGACATGTGATCCAAACCTTCTGTGCCTCTACGGAACTCCTGTTTTATCTGCTGCTTTAGCAGTTTTAGTTCATATGGGTCTTCCATCGAATCCTCTTCAGCCTTTCCATAAGTATGCATCCTTGAAGAAGTCTGTAATGGTCCAAGAAAATCTGTTACTTCTGGAGTCCTTCGTAGCTCACCAGTGCGAAGCAGTCGATCCGTTTTTGTGAGATCCTTGTCAGAAATGTTAAATGTAGAAGACACAGATGTGGAACCTTTGGTGAGTTCACCAATGTCATCAATTAGAACATAATTCCTAGGAGTATGTTGCTCAATGTCAGCATAAAAGGAATCTGCTGCTATGTTTGATAGGGGACTGCTTACCATACTATTTCTCTCATCCAAGCCTATTCTCAGGTCCAGATTGCTATACTTACTGCCCATATGGGGACCTGCATATGTGGTTTCAGTGGAAGAAGGTACAATCATAAGGGGCTGGTTGCGTATTACCTCATAATTGGTAGTTATCTTTGGTTCCAGATCAGCTAGTGTGGTCTGCCTGGGCTTTTGCATTAACAGCATCTGTGATGGACGTTGATAGTTCGGCTGTTGGGACTGAGGGAGTGGTGCTTGTGGGTAGGATATTGCAGGTACAGATGAGTAACTGGGTTGAGTTTGATAGGGTGAAACCTGCTGGTGGTACAGTGATTGATGCTGGTAATGAGTTTGCTGGGGATACTGAGAAGGGGCTTGTGTTGGTAGTGAAGGGGGGACATATTGATACTGGGTGTAAGGGCTTGTGTGTTCTGCATACTGGGATTCAGGTTGGGTCTGTGTTGGCATAAACTGGTCAAATTCTGATTGTGGTGCTGTTCTGGGTCTTTCTAAGCCATGCTGACTATCTACCCTAGTCCCCCTAATGTTGCTTATTTCACTGTCTGACATGTAATCCCGTTCCTCTGCAACACCTTGCAGATAAGCCCGCTCCCTCTTCTCTCTTTCTTTAAGCAAGGCATCCTTTCTTCTATTAATGCCCATTTCAAGGTATCTCAGCTTTGCGTCGATTTCTTTTTCTTCTTCGTCAAGCTCTGCTTGTTTTTTCCGAAGCTTAGATGACTCTCGCTCCACAAGGTCTAGCTCTCTGTCAATGTCCTGAAGGATCTTAGCTCTGGCCATGGTGTTTGTCCTGCAGATTCTTCTACGGGAAACTGACCCTACGGTGGTATAACCGGACTGGTTTTCAGCTGTATCTTCGTCAGGAGGGGGATTCGGAAGAGTCCTTTTAACTTTTTTTTGTGTTCCGGATGGTGTTCCACTTTGACTACCTTTGTTCTAAAAAGAAAAATAGGTTTATAGTAATGGCCATGGCCGTTATAGCTAGTATAACTGGATTTAATAATCATAAAATGTAATATCTATTATTGACTTAACTTATGTGACAATGGTATCTGGAATTTTGAGAAAGCACATAACTGGCCACAGGGCAAGTGGAATTACCCAAAGAGATACTTTGTCTAAATATCAAAATACTTCACATATGTAGTTACTGTAGTAAATCTGGACTGTGAGCCGGATAAGGTTTTTTTTTTACTGCTTCAGGACAAGAAATTATTAGTGTGCTTAAGTGTTGGTATTTATATCTTCCACTGTTTCATATCAACTAATTAGACCTCAGCACTGTATTTACTATATTACATTTTCTGAAACATATTTTAAGAGAAGTCTCTATAATGAAAATTAACTTAGTTGAGCAAATGGGGCATTGTCTTCTATTTTTTTCTGCAAACAAAGTATCTCCTCTTACTTTTTATGTCAGAATAGTAATATTGCCCACTATAAGTACGCCTCTGGCACTTTAAGTTTAATACAAGTTAACCTCACTAATGAATTATATGGGGTAGTTTAAACCCTCACACAAAGTAGTAGATTACAAGGCAAAAAACATCTTAGCATGTATTAAGTCAAAATAAATATGTTCAGCATAGTAATTCTGGAAGTGGTATGCAAAACTGCAGACAGGATCATTTATTTCACATTAAGCTTGTAAAGATTTTGTGGAACTCAATATTTTGCTTCACTTATCTGGGTCTTTCTAATGCAACTCATGTATGTGAACAGCTTGCTATAGGATTGGAGCAATCATGCAGAAAACTGATTTCTACATCACTGGAGGGGTGCCTGCTTTAGGGATGCCACTCACATAAGCTCTATTAATGTATGTTTTTAATTAATTATTTTTTTTATTGCAATGTCTGTTAGAACATGGGGGTGCGATGAAACAGATCTCAAAAACCCTGTATGTCAAAATTTCAGAGCCGGAGGATATATACATGGTCACAAGAGAGTTTAATAAGACATCACATCATTGAAATTACTGAATAGTGAATATAACAAGGCTACATTAACTAACTATCTGTAACACTGTTTACTATTTTAGCTTTGAAAAAAGGAACTGAATTTTCATTTTGTGAGATGTGGGACTAAAGGTTTGATATTTAACTTAAAATACAGAGAATGATACCTCGCCGTTTGGATCGATTGAAACCTGATTTTAATACTTTTGACAACAAACATTACATAAAACCATTAATAAAAATGCCAGTGCTTGTTTCTTCTATAAATATGTTACTATATTCTAGGCACTCTTTCTGGAACTTGTTTCAGTTAGAAAACATTCTGGGTTTCTTCCATTTTCATAGACTTCATTTATAAAACATCACCAGATGCTAAGATATGAGGCTGTGCTTGCGGGTTCATCCTAGGGGTTGTTTATAAATTATCTTGTCAAAACACATAATCAGTGAATGATGAGGGGTACAAAATAATAATGAAGCTTTCAGTATTCATGCAACTTGTTCCTGGGAACCTGAATGCAGTTGTAAAATACCCAATCCCAGTTTTACTATTGTTGGACTCCTCAGTCAAAAAATGGGAACCCTTATTGACTGATCATGTCCATCCATCTGTACATCATACACTCCTAGCACCCTTAGACATTTCGGCTATAATCCGATACACCTTTATATAAAACAAAATGCACACTAGCAGTTTCCCTTTCGTACCTTTGTGCTTACGTTCAAACTGCTGTTGTGGTATCTCAACTCTGCTACACTGCGTGATGTCAACCTTATTTTACAACCCGTCCTATCAGTGTGTAATAAAAAAAAAGTGTGTTCTAGAAAGTTCTAGAAATGCGTTCGAGTTCATCTGTGCCCTTGCCCTATAATAACCCTGTACCTTATATAACTTGTTTTTGTCACGTTTATATAACTTGTTTTTGTTAGAATGTTCTAGGGAAAGGAATGGTTTATTCAGAGGGCCGAGCCTCGAGGGAGTGATCTGGCCAATTACTCTCTCGCACGCAAAAGCCTAACTTGGTAAGTTATAAAGGACGGGGTTCTCCCCTGCTCTGATGAGAGTCAGCCGTGAGGATTAGCGCGCAGTCCTGCTCGGTAATTTCTTGGAGACAGCTGCTTTCTCTTACCAGGGTCGAAGGGCTCTCCCGATCCGCTTGGAAGGGTAAGAATTAGTTCAGTTGCGTCTCATGGATTGTATTGATCTGTGATTAATATAATCTTTGTATGTAACCTTGTTGGGTTGTGTCCCGTTAGGGATATCGTTATTCGCAGTATAGCATCTGTGTATGTAACTGTGTGTGTGTGTGTGTGTGTGTGTGTGTGTGTGTGTGTGTGTGTGTGTGTGTGTGTGTGTGTGTGTGTGTGAAATAATAAAGGACCTTTTAAAATTACTCTGTGAAGTAATTGTCTTATTTACTTCCACATCAACTTCCTTTTAAATTTAAAGTAATTAAATTTCACACAACACAGTGCAATTCTCTAATAAGAGCCTACAGCTTGGTTGAGCTCGAGAGATCAAAACGAACAGTTATTTTCCAATCTTTATTGAGTGTTTTTAACACACCAATGCGGTGCAAGCTGGTTGAAAACAAACCTGTGTTTACAAAAGCATGTATATGGAATTTATTTGTATCATATAGCATTGCCTCTGAACTGTCACCCTACAGAAATAATTCCTATACGTTTATATACTACTATTTTCTATACTACTAGTTTTAGGAAGAAGCTGATGACTAGTGATTTTTAATAACTGAATAGGGTGGTTTTCACAAAGAAAGTCATTTTGAAACAGACCATTTTCTGTTTGTTCAAACCTGGCACTAAGTCTGTTATAAACAGTATTATGGGACAAACACATTTTTCAAGACAGGATACAGGAAGCAATACATTGTGTAATCAGCCGGTGTTATCTTTTCAATGTATGACAAATTAAATGGTAGATCGTCACTTGCTTTTATAAGTTGTCAAAATAGAATATTGCTTTATTCAAATATGTAGAAAAGAGGAAAACAATCACTGTCAGTATTAGAGCTGCTGGGTGCCGCCTCTAAGTTGATTTGTTAGAAATAACTATATTGCAACTATATGCAATTTTCTCTGTGATGCCACTCTCATTCTAACTACAGCCCATGAGTAGCCTAACATGCCATTTTAACTATACTAATTTACAGGACTTGCATAACACAACTGAAGTGTTTCTGCGGTCAGCGAGGATAATAAGAAAACAGCAATACAGTATGAAACAGCGCACCCTCCTGGGTCCTGATATAGGACCACTTGGCACAATTGGAAACAGCACTGTTGGTTTCAGATGTTTTCTTGTAGAGGCTTATCTATCCATAAATACTACAGAAGCATATCTACTGTCGTACTGTTTTATGTTTTATGTACCCACCCATGTCAGAGATCAGTACTGATAGTGTAGGATGCTTCCTTTACAATGCTGAGAAGAAGAAGAAGAAGAAGAAGAAGAAGAAGAAGAAGAAGAAGAAGAAGAAGAAGAAGAAGAAGAAGAAGAAGAAGAAGAAGAAGAAGAAGAAGAAGAAGAATCTGCTTTTAATTATCATCTAAGAATCCAACAGTATGTTATGGTTAAAAATATACACAGCAATTTGCATTTATAAAAACAAAATACATCGCATGCTTTCTCTCTTCTCCCTGACTCACTCAGCTACATGCTTAAAGCACTAAATCAAAGCTAAACCACAATTCGACTTTGTAGCTATACTGCAAATCCCATTACAGCACTAAAGTGCTGCAGGTTTTTTTTTTTTTCCCTCAGAAATCAATACATGCTTTAACAAAAAAAAAAAACCTTTTTAATTTAATGTGAATCACTAATCCAAATACAGCAAAGCATAATGAGACTGATTTCCTAATTTCACAACTGTTGCTTAGCTTTTAAAGCTTTTAAATAATAATGATCTCCTTAATTTGTTCATGGTCAGGGTGTTTTTTTTCTCAATAGAAACCAGCATTTACAATATTCGGATTGTTGATGCTGCAGTTGTTTTTTTTCTTCAGGAAGCAGTAATTGGCTACACCCATTTTTGAGTGTTTTTTTTTTTTTTAAATTAAAATTAAAAGGGAAACTACTGTATGTTTTCTTAAGATAACAGAACAAGCCAAAATACAAATATATTCCTTACCAAAGGGATGTCTTGTCGTAAGCTCAGTTTGTGATAAATGTTTGAGTGCAGAAACATCAGCGAAGAAGCAAATCATTTATTATTTAAGATTCTTGCTGATGGCTGAAATTATTCAGTAAAACATCAGCCATTAACCTCAGTCGTTAACCTTGTGGCAAACTACTGTTTCCACGCATAATTGGCTAATCTTTAAGGGTATATATAATGTGTTGGTGGCAATACAAAAAAAAAAAAAAAAAAAAAAAAGAAAATGGTTGAAAAAAAAAGGTATTTAAAAAGTTCTGTAACAGAACTTGATCTAAAAATTATTTCAATTCACTGCTGTACACTCCCACCCAAAACTATCTAGACAATTACATCCTTTCACCTGCTGTTTATAACAATCCTAGCCTGCAACTGTTGCTAAACCTCTTGGCTTGTCTCAATCTGGCCAGCCTTGCCCTCTCTGTATGCTCCCAATCAAGATTGGCAACACACTGTGACAGAGATTTAAACGAGTGAGCTCTAGATCGAATGACACCCCTTCTGCTACTGTCATAGCAATCCTGACATGCAGTCACTCTAAAAGCTCAATCTAATTTTCATTGAGAATTGTGACATTCATTACTCAGATGAAATGGCATAAAACGGATGGATATAGGTTCCTACAATGGTAAAAAAAAAAAACAATTAAAAAAAAACTTGTTAAGAATGAGTAGTAATGACTGAATATCACTGTAAACATTTCCAATTTACTGGCAGATATTTTAAATAGGCTTTAGGACACTTACAGTAGTCTTAAAATAATAAATTAGAATGGAGCACCTACTTTGTCAATTCTGAGTATAGTTAGTTGTAAATCTGAAATCTGCTTTGATTTTGTAATCATATACAGCAGAACCGCAGAGTCACGAACTCCAAATTTACAAACTGACCGGTCTACCAAACCCCCACTTTCAACCGGAAGTATGCAATCACTCAATCATGTGTGCTATGCAACCGGATAGGCAATCCTACATAACAAATGTATCCAGAAATATGAGGCAGATTTCAAAGCAAGTATGGGCAGTTTTACTGGGAATATTTTAGTTTTAAACAAAGCCCAGTTTTTTTTTTTCAAAGTTTAAAAACAAACACAACGTTAACCCAAGTTGTCCTGGACATTTAAATCTGTGTTTTTTTCTAGTTACAATTTCAGTGGTACCCTCAATTTAGCCTTTTTCCATGTATATTGCTGTTGTAAAAACTTTAGAACCATAACAATATGAGTATTGCATTACTGTGCTCTATTCTTTTATTATTCGTCAGATTGAGGGTGTAGATAGCAGGTGTACACATTTATTAAAACCATTGAAAACTAATTTTCAGAGTTACAGGAAATTCAGACATATGAACTACCTCCATTCCCAAGGGGTTCATAACTCTAAGGTTGTACTGTACGTTTAATGCTCAGCCCATAAATCAATTTTATTTCAAATCATATCCTTATCAAATATCAAACTGAAAGATCTATTGGAGGCTAGGAGTGTATAATAAAATACAGGTTTGGTGAAGATCAAGGCAGTTACGGGGTTCGCTATATAGTGTGACAGACAGACCGACAGTCAGAGGGAAACAATCAGCGCATAAGGGTCACAATTTTTTCAGTGAGGATCCTAAATATATAAAAAAATGATTGTTGATGTAAGAATGTGATATTTTAACACGTGATATTTCAATTTCACATGAATTAGACATTTGGAAACAGGACATCAGGATATACTGCTCTGTATCCATTTTATAGAGTGTTTTTGCAAATGTTTAGCTTATTTATTTTATATTATATATATATATATACTATATATAATATATATATATCTATATATAGATGAATTTCATATAAGTAACTATATCTATCATATTAGATAGATAGATAGATAGATAGATAGATAGATTGATATATTCAATTATTGACAAACTATAGGTTAATTGGATACTTAAAGTGTCATTTCAACTTTGTAACTTTACTAAAAAACATATTCTTACCGAATAACCATCAGAATACTGGAAATGAGGCCTGGTACTTTCATCAGCTGTAGGACTCTGTGGCTTTGGATCAGACATAGACCTCTGCATCATCTTCATTGTTCTAGGACTGGGAGGAGGAGCTGTGGATACTTCAGATTTCAACGTTTTCTGTGGAGTAATCTCAACACCAAGAGCTTTTTCATACGGCACAAATTCTAATGATTTACTTGGAGACACAGGAGAAATAGGAGAGTACAGAACTTTAGGAGATTTTGGAGGTGATGGAGCAACTTGCAGGGAAGAGTCTGTTTTCAGGTGGGTGGAATAACTCTCTAATGGCGTTGGACGCTTCTTGTCTTTTTGAGGAGAGTGCTGGCCAGTTTGTTTATCTGTGTCTAGTTCTGTCTGGCAACTTAAACTACCACCTTTATAGGTCTTTTCTGAGGCAGATATATGTTTTTTTAAGTCTACCTTGGTATCCACTCGTGTCCTTATTGATGGCAGCCTTATAGTTCCTACAGGTTCGGTTTGAACTGAAATTTCTGTCACAGTCTGAATTGCTATGTTGGATACTTTAGAATTGTGTTTATTTTTATCTGTCTCAGTGCCGTCGCCATATTTGCTTACCCGTGACCTTCGTCTTGACCTAGTAGGGATGTCCCACTCTTCTTGGTCCTCATCATCTGTCTGAACGCTGGTGTCAACATTCTTCTTGGTTCTCCATCTCCTGCCAGTGTAAGATAAATCCACAACTTCTTCGTCATCTGTTTGCATTCCACTGTCTACAATCTTTTTGTGTGATCTAACATCATCATGCAATGCTTTGTCAGGTTCTTCGTACTTTCCATGTAATCGTGGCAGAGAGCTTCTCTTTTTCAGCTGTCTATCATCTTGTATAACAATGTCTTTTAATGACATTTCAGAGACTGAGTTGGACAAGCTAGGGATAAACTGAGCTACCCCTTCTGAGGGAACTGTGTACCAGGTAGCGTTTTGTTGAAGCTCAATCCTGGTTAAAGCAGATGAGGTTGCAGTTTCATCCTGTAATGGCCAATACTGTCCATTCTCTCCTACTGTATACTGTGCATCCTGCAGTACTTGTTCTGAACTTGTCTTTGGTGAAGCATTGTCAGATGGGTCATAGCTATACTGATAGATCTGTCGAACTTTTTGCTCTTCCAGTTGTCGTTGCAGTTGATGCTGTAGCTGCTGAATTTTCTCAAGCTGCATCTGTTGCTGGGCAAAGGTCTCCTGTTGCATAATTAAGTGAGCATGTCGCTCTTCTTCTTGCTGTAAAAGGAGCTGGTGCTTCATAGTATGCAGTTCTTCTAATTCTTGTTGGACTATCAGCTTATCCTGTTCACGGAACCTTTGTATCTCTTGGCGTTCCCACTCCAGTTCTTCAGCTAGGCGCAGCTGCTTAAACTTTTCAAGTTCAAGAAGTTCACATTCCATTTGATACTGTTGCTGCTTACAGTCATCGTATGCAATGGGTGCCAATGCCTTCAGGGACAAGGCTATAGCATCTAATGATGCATCTGTGTAGGACTCAGAAGCGGTTGTTACAGTAGGAATCAACCCACTCTGCCCGGTCATCAATGTTTCTAATGATGTACTTTGTAAACTTGTTTCAAGACCAGCTGTTCTTTCTTGACCAGTCGCTGTGATTGTTAAGAAACTGCATGACCTGGGAAGTGGTTGATTCTGTAGACTTGACAAGGATGGCATGGTATCACTAGTATGCAGTCCAGACAAATCTTTGTATGTTGTGCTAAAGACAGATCCAGGCTGTGTAGTGATGGCAAAAGTAGATGGGACTGGAGCTGCCACTGAAGAATATACAACACCATTGGATGCTCTTAATACACTGTTTACTCCATATTGGGTTCCAATTGGTGGGGTTATTCTTGCTTGTGAATACTGTGGAATACCGATTCCAGTTCCTGAAATCACTCGTCTGGTCTCTGGATAGGGGCCAGTGCTCTTGCTTGAATGGTTCAAAACTTCACCTGTAATCATATGGTCAAAATTATAGCTCAGTCCTTATCAACAATGGTGTTTTTCAAAGTTTTTTCAAAGCCATGCCATCCAGATGATTTTAAAGCAAAAGAGAATGCATGCAACATCTTCAGTGTGTTCAAATTAGTAAGATGCGAAGCAAAAACACTGTGGGATAACATGCAGGCACATGCAAGCACCTGTGCGCAAAAGAAAAAAAAGGTAAACAAAAATTATACCCATACCAAAATATGTTGTCAATGTACTGTTCAAAAATGCAAACAGATGAATTACAAAATAAAAAAAGGAAAAAAGAATAGAAAAATCAGCCAGGTATGAGCTGAGGTAACCCATGATATTTTAATGAAAGTTCAGCCGCTGTGTCATACTGACCTGCAGGTCGTCTTCCAGAAGTAAGGTCCACCGCACCCTCTGTCACACCACTACGATAGTCAAAGCTGTTCTTGCTTTTGTAAAGAAACAAACCAGCCTCTTCTAAGTTAGTTTCAGACATGGAAGGTTTCATGCTACCAATACCTCGCATGCCACAAGATCCTGGACGGTCATATTGATAATGATCTTCTCTGTAACCAAAACGATCTTCAGGCAGAGTTGTTGCAGGCTGCTGTGATGTGCAGATCCCTCTAAATGGAAGTTTGTAGACAACATCACAGCAAACAGCTCTTCTTCTTGCAGTTAGGTCCACAGGTTTGTCATCTTCTTCTATAATGGTAGTAACCACTTTTGAAGCAGATTCATTAACAGCCACCATTGTCCGAAGAGGTTTTGTAGTGCTTAGGTCCACAGCTCCATTCTGAACAGATTTTGTAGAAACATCAATTAAGCCATTGGTTATGCCTTTAGGAGCAACAGTTACAGGCTTCCCAGCTCCTATATATGCAGCAGTACGAAAAGACAGATTTATAGGGGCTTCTGAACTGCTGGTGGCTATAGACTGAGTATCCAAGGTTCTGTAGGTTATTTGGGCAACGGGCTGAAAAGGCTTAGGTGTTGTCAGTTGTAGTGGCATTGGCATTGCTTGATCTACATCAATGGGTCTCTTACCTGCACTTCTGTAAGCTGCTATAGTAGCAGTGCAAGTCACAATGGTTATGCTCTCAGTCATAACGGCCAATGTAGATACTGGTGTTGACCCAGTACTCAAATTTACAATAGCTGACTGTACAGCACTTATCTGCCGTCCACTGCCTTCACTTGACCAAGACTGTCGTCTTGAATACACAGAACCCGTGGATAAGTCCATTCCATTATCAGTCATTTCAACATCTAGCTTTGTTAAAGTACGGAGATCAATCACATCATCAACAAACTGTATGTTGCCATTTTCTTTACTTGTTGTAGGTTGTTGATGTTTAGCTATTTCTGGGGGAATGGTAATAATAACACTGGCAACATTTGTAGTGGGTAACCTTTCACGAACAAGAGAAACTGTAGTTCTTTGAACCTCTGTGGTCACAACTTGTGCTACTAGGCTGGGCAAAGTTGCAGGAGGTTTTGCTGAAGTTGAAACTGAGGAATAAACATGACTCACACTTGAAACATATTTATCTGGACCCATAACTTCTTGGCTTTCAGATTTTGTATACTGAGTAAAAGGCATAGGTGGCAAGCTTGATTGTCCCTGTTGCTTTGGTGGATACCCTGAAGGAGCCTGGGTTGTTATAGATTCTGTTGGAGTGCCAGGCTCAGATGGTAAAGTGATAACCACATAGGTTTCATGAAGAGAATTAGTATATCTTGGTGAGGATTTATTAGAATAGGGAGACATAGGGGATGAAGGGGATATCAATCTACATTCAGCTGGGGTGGTTAAATTTAGTGTCATAGCAGTTGTGCTTGGTGGGATGAAGGGTATTGCTTGTGAATCCTCTGTATATTCCTTGGTAGTTATGGTTGGCTGGGCTACCCCTGGTTTAGGGGTAATTGGAGGCTTAATTCCTTCTACTGTTCTGTGACCAAACAACAACCCTACTGGAATGGACAGTGGCTTAGGTGGAACAGGTGGAGGAACTGGAGTTTTCATAACAGGAACCACTGAGCCTTTTACCGATGGACTTGGGCATGTGGTTATAATGGTTGCCTGAGCATATGTTACTGTTGTGGAAACTGTTGTAATAGTTGGAATTAATGCTGGTGTACTAACTGGAGTTTTTTTTTTGTGGTAAACAGATGGCTTGTGCAAGGTTGGTGGTGGTAATGGAGGAGGAGGAGGGGGAGGAGGTGGTGATGGCACTGGTTCATATACAGACTCTTGAGAAGAGTGTCTGAAAAACGAGAACATTTGAGAGGACATAGATGGGGCTGATGAGGTTGTAGAGGGGATCTTTGACACTACGGTTGTGACAGCAGTAGAAACAGTTGTAGATATTGAGGAATTATACCGTGGTACAACAGGCAAAGGGGATACACTTACAACAATAGGAGGAGTACTAGAAATTGAACTAGTAGAGGCTGATGGGACTTTGCTAGTAGCCTGAAAGACAGCTCGAGCAGCAGCAACCCCTATTGAACACGTCACTGCTGTTGTTTTAGGCTCATAAGGTTTTAATACCTCTTCTGATTTTGTTACAACTGGTTTCCTCACAATTGTGTGAGCAACATCAGTTGAACCGTCTAAACCAGGCACAGAAATTACAACGTGGTCTATGCTAGTTGACAGGGGTGCACTAGTGGGAGAAACCTGTGAGAGGGCAACACTGACTGAAGTTGGATTGGTCAATGATGAACTTATTTCAGCTCCTGAAGCAGGGGCGGCAATTGATGTAACCACTGGTGTAGATTTTGAAAATGTACTATCTTCAGCTTTAGATGGTATGTCAACTATTACAGAGTCTCTGTACTTGGGAACACTAAATGTATCAGCAGAAGTGGTGGCAGCAGCAGTTGATTTTGTTGCAGAAGACACCTCCGCTACAAAGACTATGCCTGTAGTACTTTGGAATGAAGACACAGGTGGTGGTGGTGGTGAGTGTGTGTATTTCATTGAAACTGAAATAGGGTTAGATCCAGAAGTTGGGGTTTCACAAACTACTGAACTGGGACTTGCCATTGAAGACGTTACTGTAGTTGCGGATGTGGATGTTGTACTTGCGGTTGATGTCCGTATATTGATGTTTGTAGCATGGTGAGATGCTTCTGATAAAGCTGTTGAGTGGGGCTCCTGTGACTCACTTGCATACTCATTTATGAATTCCTCTTCAATATCTTCCTCTGCTGTAAAGTGTTGTGTAATTGTGACATCAGGAATTGGGTATATTGTGCTGCTGAGTGGCGCTTCTGTGACTACTACTGATGAACATGTTGTAGGTTCATTATCTGTAATGGAAGGCTGGGTTGGACTGGTTCCAGGTGTCAGAATAGCCCTTTGTCGCTTCATAAGCTCCTCATAAGCGACATCTGCATCCAACAGTGGTTTCTCTTCCTTTGTAGAGGGTTCTACACATCCTTTGAAATCTGAAACCTGGCTTGTCTTACTGACAGAAGGTGGCATACTCATGCCATGCTGAGGTAATTTTTTGTTTGATGGCTGTGAATAATAATATTCCTCTTCTGTCTGATATTTCTTTTTTTGCATCATATCATCAAAAACCTGATCTGGCGATCTTAATTTCTTTCCAGGTTCCTGCACTCCTTTGCTTGATTCTTGTTGTGCAGTCAAGTAGCTGCTGTCTGTTGTTCCACTGTATGTGTCTTCTACTAATGATTCGTAAATATAGTCTTCAATTAGCATACCTCCATATAATGGCTCCTTCTCGTGTGATACATCTGTTCCCTTCTGACTTTGAAGCACTTTAGCTTTCTGTGTCATTTCTTCATAAACTTCATCAGCACATTTTAAAGATTTTGGAGTAGTAACCTTTTGGGATATATCAATATTCTTCTCATCAGTTGGAGAATACAAGGATACAGATGTAGGTAACTTGTACACCTTTTGAACTGCTAGAATTTTGTCTGGGGAAATTTCAAACCCTTCAGGTTCAGATTCAATACTTGGAGAGTATTCAGAGCAAGAGGACCTATGGAGTTCCTCCATCTCTGCTGCTTGACGTAACTCCTCTGAAGGAGAAGCATCTTCAATTGGGGACAGAATGCTTGGAGGTGTTTTAGGACGCTCACATCTCTTCTGTGCTCTTAGCTCATCTTTGTCTTTCTTGGATTTCCTGCTGGAGCTTTTTCTCTGCTTCTGTTCCATCTCTTGCTGCTTCTCTTGTTCCTTCAGGAGTTCGTCTTCTTCTCGCAGCTCTTCTTCTTCAGAAGAATCTTCAATTGTAGGAAGGACTTGGCCATGTGCTCGGTGTCTGGCCTTTCTTGTTTGTTTACTTTCTCCACTCATTTTTTTGTGACTGGGACTACTGTCACTGTCTTCATCAAGTGATGACACAGATGTAGGTGAAGTTCCAGGTGTAAAACTGGATGCATGTACACTGGATGAACCTTCCCCTCTTGATCTATCCTCAGGAGAGTCAGTTAGGCTTTCCATCTCAAGTTCTCCCTCATAGCCTTTCTGACTCCCTTGTTTCTCTGTCCCTTCTATATATGGTGTTGCAGTGGTACTGTTTAGCTCAATTGTCTTAAAACGTCTGAGGCCTCCTCCACTTGAGACAGAGAGTTCTTCATTTTCCTGACTTTTGGTTTCTCTGAACTTTGACTCTGGGTTTACATCATACACTACTTCCTCTTCCTGATCACGATCGTGCCATGAATGCCTCCTCCCTGGGTCATCCTCATGACTCGTGCCACTTTTTTTGGTTAGTCGTTTGCTTTTCCCTGCTGTACTTTTCCCTTTGCTTTTTCGATCCTCATGCTCTTTTTTCTGCTCTGCACTAATTTCTTTAATCTGAGTCCTAATGTAATCATCCTCATCAGAAGCAGAGGCATCCTCATCTGCACTCATTCCAATTATCTGTTTGCGAATGAAATCTTCATCTCCAGAACCCTGACTATCCTCTTGTTTGTATTCATTGCTACTGGAGGATCCAATACTCACCCTCCGTTTTCGTTGCGGAAGAGTAGAGTGTTCACCTTCACTTCTGTCTACAATGGAATCATAATTTTGCCTACTTGCTGAACTACCATCCTTAGAATCATGACCTTTGAGTGATGCATCACTCCGATGTTCCTCTTCCAGAGCTTCTTCATCCTCTTCTTGGATGTCTTCCAGATCCTCCTCGTCCGAACTGCAAGATTCTGGGGTGATTGGCAATGTTCTAGATCTCTGGCGATCCCTTTCCTGCTCACCATAAAGGCTGTACGGATCTTTTTCAACTGTGCTTGTTTGGGCTTCTAAAATTGAAATCACAGTGCTTTCTAGCTTGGCCAAATCTGATGGACTTGAAGGACTACTCTCTTGAGAAAGTGAGTCCTTTTTTGAAGGCTCTTTTACCAACTCCTTTTCATCGTTTGGAGCAAGACTTGGGATTTCACCTAGTGAACTTGAGATACCATCAGATGAGTAGCCAGTATCACTTAAACCTTGGGGGCTTTTCTGCTGTGAAGAACCTGAAGTATCAGATTTATCATCTTCCTTTTCCTGTAAATGACAATTGTGTCAGGTTAATGCCATTTCTAATCTGTTTCAAAATATGGGTTCCTATTTTTTTCACATTTAATGAAACTGAAGCAGTAACAAACACAATCAATCTCTTTTTGTGTAGTGTGATTATTATTTACACTGAGGCTTTTTAATTACCTTTGAGCCATGGCACCATAACTATTACTTCTTCATAATTATAACAAACATGTTAACAGCAATTAAGGCGTTTCTGAAGTCCCTAGGTTACATCTATTTAAGTAAAGTAGCACAATGCAATGAATTCCTAAATACAGTGGCTCTCAAAAGTAGTCATTCCCCTTGGACTTTTCCACATTTTATTGTGTTACAACATGGAATCAAAATGGATTTAATTAGGAATTTTTGCCACTGATCAACACAAAAAAGTCCATAACGTCAAATTGAAAAATAAAATCTACAAATTGTTCTAAATCAATTACAAATATAAAACAGAAAATAATTGGCTGCATAAGTATTCACCCCCCTTGCTATGACACACCTAAATAAGCATTGGTGCAACCAATTGTCTTTAGAAGTCACATAATTAGTTGAATTTCACATGATTTCAGGTTAAATACACCTGTCTCTGGGAGGTCCCACAGTTGGTTAGTACATTTCCTAACAAAAACTACATCATGAAGACGAAGGAACATTCAAAGCAAATCCGGAATAAGGTTCTTCAAAAGCACCAATCAGGGGTAGGACATAAGAACATTTCCAAAGCATTGAATATCCCCTGGAGCACAGTAAAGTCCATTACAAAATGGAGAGAATATGGCACAACTGTGAATCTGTCTAGAACAGGCAGTCCTCATAAACTGAGTACCTGGGCACTAGTCAGGGAGGCCGCCAAGAGGCCTATGGCAAATCTAAAGGAGTTACAGTCTTTCACGGCTGAGCTGGGAGACACTGTGCATTCGGTAACAGCAGCCCGGGTGCTTCACAAAACTATCCTTTATGGGAGAGTGGCAAAAAGAAAGCCATTGTTGAAAAAAACTAACATCAAATCTCAGCTAGTTTGCCAGAAGGCATGTGGGAGACTCTGAGACCAAGTGGAAGAAGATTCTATGGTCTGATGAGACCAAAATAGAGCTTTTTGGCCTAAACGGTAAGAGCTATGTTTGGTGCAAGCCTAACACTCCACATCATCCCTACTGTGAATCATGGTGGTGGCAGCATCATGCTATGGGGATGCTTCTCTGCATCAGGGCCTGGAAAGCTTGTTAAGATAGAGGGCAAAATGGATGCAGCAAAGTACAGAGAAATCCTGGAGGAAAACCTGCTGAAGTCTGCAAGAGACCTGAGACTTGGGAGAAGATTCACCTTCAGGAGGACAATGATCCCAAACATACAGCCAAAGCCACACTGGAGTGGCTTAAAAACAAAAAGGTCAATGTCCTGGATTGGCTCAGTCAAAGAACGGACCTCAATCCAATTGAGAATATGTGGAAAGAGTTGAAAATTGCTATTCGCCAAAGGTCCCCATCCAACTTGACGGAGTTTGAGCAATTTTGCAAAGACGAATGGACAAAAATTACAGTGTCCAGATGTGCAAAGCTGGTAGAGACTTATCCAAATAGACTCACGGCTGTAATTGCTGCCAAAGGTGCCTCTACCAAATATTGACTCAAGGGGGTGAATACTTATGCAATCAATTATTTTCTGTTTTGTATTTGTAATTAGTTTAGAACAATATGTAGATTTTATTTTTCACTTTGACATTATGGACTTTTTTTGTGTTGATCACTGGCAAAAACTCCTAATTAAATCCATTTTGATTCCATGTTGTAACACAATATAATGTGGAAAAGTCCAAGGGGGGGGGGGATATTTTTGAGAGCCATTGTATTTGCCTACTTTTAATGCAGTAATTCATCCATGTACACATATGTAAAAAGCTAGACTTTGTGTGCTAATATATACAATTGGTAGTAAGCTTCATCTTAGGGTATGTTGTATTACTACTTTTTGTGATTTTTACTTAATATATACATACAAAAAAACATGTTTCACTTTCAATGTTTATTTACAATTACCAATAGGTCATCATATTTTTTATGAGTTTTTAAACACGTTTGCTGTTTTTGATTTATAAGCAAATGCAATGACTAAATTTGTTAGAATTTGTCTAAAATGTATTTACAATACTTTAATTTGCAATTGCATTTGCTATTTGTTTTATTGATTTATTTTACATTCTGTGAGAAACTTAAAATAATAGGGTAATACAAATGACTTCTAGCAGCTAAAACTGCTGGCAGATAAAAGCCTGGTGGCCATAAACTTTTTTTTTTTTTTTTTTCTGGTTGGTTCCACTTCATCAAATACTCACAGGCCTTTCTTTCATAGTTTCCACTTGGATGGGCTTTTTCAATGACTGTGCTTCGACTGGAATCTCTGTCATATGTTTCTTTTCTTGTGTCCTGGACACAGAGGTTTCTGCTGACTCAGTAGTAGGACCATCCTCTGCTTGCTTACTTTCTTGAAGAGATGGAGCAATTTTCTGAGGTGTGTCTGGCATGGACTTCGTAGGCTCAGTGACTGATGCTTTCTCATTTTTTTCTATATTGACCTCAGGTTGGTTTATGTCTTTAGGCTTCTGCGGTAGTGTTTTGTCAAGAGAAGGTGTCCTTGTCAATTGCTTTGGAGGTATTTTCTCCTCCTTCTTTTGTATCACAGGGACTGTGGGTGTTTCTTCTTTGCATGGCTCTTCCTCCTTTTTTTGCTGCACTTGTACAGGTTTAGGTGGTGTGGGTTCAGTGATGACTGGTGGCTGTTGTGCAGGCCCAGGCTGAATTTTAGGTGCTGGGGGCTGCTTGGCTGCTGGGTTCATGGAGACAGGCATTGGCGGTGTCTTTTTTCCCATGTCTCCAAGTTGTCCAGCAAGGGCCCTTTGTGTCTGGCAGTTTAAGCAAAGCCATTCTTTCTGTAAAAGAAACAGTGGGCACAATATGTTATTATCAATTTGATAAAAGTGAAATTAACTGTGTTAAGTAGCTAATTACAGTATTCATTTGAGCACCAGAGTTTTACTAGTTAATGTACAACATAAGAACTTACTGTAAAATGACCATGTTTTACCTACTGCTACATATTTTAACAAAGGGATAAACTGATATGGATTTCATACTGTCTCTACTGGGATAAGTTATACAGAGACCAGAGTTTTGTTTAAGCATAACCAAGTAAATATTTGCATACATGTCCACAACCATGTAATTATAAAGCCCAGGCTCCATGTAATTACACCCATATAGTTGAATTAGTTGAATCACCCAAATGTAAATAAACAAGAAGCTCCTGTTTCCTTACAGTGCTATCCAACTAAAATACTCTAGATTATCATTTATGCAACACACTTTACCATACATCTAGGAAATGTATTAAGATAAATATTATTTAAAATGACTGCTACTGGTATTAAGAAGCAGGATGTGATATACTCTCTCTACGTTTGATATCGTCAGAAGTGTGTATTTAAGAAGGTTTTATCAATACTTAATTTAAATAAAAAAATATCAATACAGAACAAGTAATACAGCAGGCTTTGCATTAGAGAAATGTTTTACATGATTATCAGTGTAATGACCATATATTTATAGCGACACATGAAAATCATGCAGTCGTGTTCCCTCAGGTGTTTCCAGGGCAATACTATTCCCTGAATTCCCACAACAGCATCAGGGTCACATGTGTGAAACTGATTTGCATTTAATCACATTCATGACAAACGAGTGCAGGTGGATTTTTTTTAGTGCTTCTGACCTCCTGTTCTTTGTCTTACATAGTTGCATTGTGGGTGTTATTTTCTGTTTTTTTAAAAGAAACAGAGGGCCCTATTCAAAAACCTTAAAAAAAGATCAATATGTATCAAACTGGATACTGAGCTGTTTTATACCTACTTGTTTTATTTTAAAGAAAAAGCAATGCATTTATTATATATATATATATATATATATATATATATATATATATATATATATATATATATATATATATATATATATATATATATATATATATATATATATATATATATATATATATATATAATTATATTATAGAAAGGGAACAAATTGGGATTATTTATTTATTTTTTGTGAATCTTATCTGCATGTAACATAACTCAGCCGAGAAATTTTAGGCCCGGTCCAAACTATGCCTTTAAACCGGATTAAAAGTGCTAAATACGGTTTGCATCCACACTAAGCAGTGTTTAATACCGTACTCGACAACCGGACTTGAGACCACCTCAGGAGGTCGTCTCAGTCTGTTTCTAATTAAATCGCACCAGGTAGTGCAGTTTATAAGAAGTGTGGAGGCTGTAATATTGTTCTAGATTTTTGGTGTATCCTCCAATATCCCAAAATGCTTTGTGGTATGTTTGGAAAAATACTGCGCCTGAAGGACTTGCTATCAGTGTACACTCTGCAGTGGATATATATTCATTTTTATAAACTAAATAAACTGTCAGGACATCTCTGTTAAACTAGTGTGAAAATAACAAAAACACAACATTCAATTAGGCGACTGCAAAAATGAAATGCAAGTTAAAAGTAGGATTGAGGATTAACAATTCACATAATTTGTCAGCTCTGACCAGAATTGGGCTCAGACAAGATATGAAGGAAAAAACAATGATTGTTTTGTAATTAACAGCTTTTTTAGAGAGAGTTTAATTATGAAAACAGAATCAGCTCAATGCGTTTAACAGAGTGTCACCTGGTTAAAAATAAACCCCCAAAACTTCAAGCCCTGCTTGTGTGTGTTCGCATTTACTTTTTCCAAAATACTTGTTTTACTTCATGTTAGCAATATGCCCCTCTATTAATATGAAGCATAACACATTATTTTAAAATAAAATACAGTGCATGATGGGATACTATTGTATTAATTTCCACTGTTCACTGCGCTGCTAGGAACTGTAACCATTCTAATAGTGTGTGCATTAAGCCAGACTAAACATGAAATGGTACTTCAGTGTGAATGGTCTGAGCTGGATTAATTAGAATGGTTTTGAATAAGATTCTCGAGATCGGTTATGTAGTGTGGACAGAGTCTTAATGTATTTTTTAATATTTTTGTTCAAAACTGTTTTAGGACATAAATCTGTCATTACTGTAACACAACTAAAAACTATCAGACATTAGGTCTGTAAGATTACACATTAGTGAACATATTTATTACATTTTTCAAGAGATAAACTTTGATTTTCATATGTATTGACTAATAAAATTAAAGTTAAAGTTTTGGCACTTCTATCATATTTTGTACTGATATTTTGTATTAAAATATGTTAGCAATGATTAAAAGTATACTATTTTATTTTTTAAAATATGAACCCATTAACCCTTTGCTAATATAACTTTAACTCCTGCCAATGCTGCTGCAGTTTTATTCACTGAACTAACCATTGCTATGGTAATGACATTGCAGTTACGGCTTAGTGCAAACAATTGTGGCTGCAAAATCCAAATTGCCTAGCGGCCAGGCAATCATTTTGCACTGTGGCCTATGTAAGTTTAAGAGCAATGCAAATTACTCAACATGCACAAATAATGAGCTGCACTCATGATAATGAGGGTCGCAATGAGCGCTGCCTGTTCATCGGACTATGTGTGGCCGCACTTACAGTCCAGAGGTGAGGTGAGATAAGAGTGCATAGAGCAGCAGGCGCTGTATGAGATTTGTGGAGCAGGAAAATCAAAGCAAACAAAATAATATGTCATGAAGAGGAGCAAAGTCCTCTTGGAACACAGAATATATATATATATATATATATATATATATATATATATATATATATATATATATATATATATATAGTTTTGTTTGTTGTTGTCATGGTGCGATGTGTCGTACGACACATTCACTTGTCGCCTTTACTCTAAAAAAAAAGATGTAAAAACAGTAAAGCATTAGGCTATACACTGCCTGGCCACTTTATTGTGCATTTCTACCCTGTTAGATTTGGTAGGGTTGAGAAGAAGACGGAAAGCAATTAATCAATTTATTAATCGAAATAACACGTCCCTGTTCTGGCAAAGACCTCGCCACAAAAACAATAAAAATACCCTAGTTCCTTCCTTCACCCACTGATCCCTGCTTTCCCTTTATCGAGCTCTCACTATCGATCAGGCTCTCGCCCCATGTCACTCCAAGGCTTGTCTCTCACAGGCCCAATCTCACTCCCACTCCACCCGGACCGACCAACCGGATCCATCCCTCGCTCCTCTCTCCATTTTAAGTGGCGTGGTGGCACCCTAACAATACATGCAACAAATACACAGGACAAGACAGAGGAGACAAATAATGGGGCAGCATACAAGTCCAGCAGACACAGAACGGTGCCCGTGTCTCTACAATGTAATCAATGTTCTAGTAATGCAGATGGAGTGGACTTAAAAGGCATTAATGCCCCTCCCCTAGTCATTCTGCATTTGAAGAAAATACTATTGTGAAATAAAGATTAATTAATTAATATTTAACAATAATTTAGTATAAATCATTTCTAAAAAAAACATCATTACCGTAACAGTTCTGTCATTACCGAAACAAACTAAGTTGTTAATGACTGTTACGGTAATGATTGTTACTGTAATGACTGTTACAGTAATGGCAATTTTAAGCATTTTTAGGCCTACGCATTCTGACCTTGCCTAACTTTGAACATATAAATCATGAAATGATTCTAACCTATAATCATTTGTTTCGTAAAACACCTAATCATAGCAGATTAGCATGTAGGGTAATGACACACAATAAACCTAACCTATGACTTTCAGACACTTGAAGTGATTTTTTTTAAAGAAATGTTTGAAACTGATCTACTCACCACGTGGCCGTGTTGGAAATGATACAATCTCTTTTCATGATTACACGCTCAAAGGGGTGGCCTAAGGAATATTTTCACTGGGGGGGAGGGACACTGTCTGTTACGGTAATGACATTGAAAACTGGGACAGGTTTTCAATGGCTTTTTATTCAAAAATAGAAAATACTATTTCAACATTATACTATGATACAACATTCCTTTTTATAAAACAAGTTTTAAAATGATTCCATAAAATACATTTGTTTTGATGAGTAAGTATAACAGCCGGAAGTGGAGACCCTGTACTTTTATATATATATATAAAAAAAAACACCTTTAAATGTTAATATTGCATAAAAATAATGATGCATATTTACTGTACTGCAATATACATACTACACCCATCACACAACTGTATATTACCATATAAATGTACAGGCTGTCGTGTGTCATTACTAAAATGTGAACCATACTACAGGGATAAAGGTAACATTCTAAAGCTGAGAAGACGTGCACAACAGATAGTAGTAAAAAGGCCATAGGGCTTCTGTTAAAATGAAAAGTGTTTACCATACCACCAGCTAGCCGGGAAAGGTTATTCCAGTCAGACTGCTTCTCTAGGAAGCATGGTGTGTTTTTTTCATTATGATGTAACACACACCCACCAAATTTACAGAAAGGCCTACACTAAATCCCGGAAAGGCCTACAATCCCTGATTTCCTGATGTCAGAACAAACAATGAGTGAAATGAATATGACTGATACTACTACAGCATAAATAAATACAAGGATGTGGTTTTCTTGTTATAGTATTGTAATGTTGTTATACTATTTAGCAAATTATGAAGTGCCAAAGAGTCTGGAACAGACAAATGATGTTTTTTTTTTTTTTTTTTCTTTTAAGATACTGAAGTAGATGTATTATATAAGTAATTTAAGATTATGAATATTTTAACATGTATAGCAAGAAAATGAAACTAAATAACTAACTAAATGGTTTGAAACTGGTGTATGAGAACAATCCACATGGTAAAATTCACTGCACATAAACTAACCTGCCAGGGCTAATGGTCTACTATAATAATAATAATAATCTTTATATAGCGCCTTTCATAATGGAGTACCATCATAAAGTGTTTTATAAGATATGTGAGTAGGGTGTGTGAACTATGCAAAAGCTGCACAGTCACTTACAACAACATCTCACTGAAAAGATGGAGCACAAGGAGGTTAAGTGATTTGCTCAGGGTCACACAATGAGTCAGTGGCTGAGCTGGGATTTGAGCTGGGGACCTCCTGGTTACAAGTCTGTTTCTTTAACCATTGGACCACACAGCCTCTCATAATACTTGTCCCTTATGTAAAAGATCAAGAATGCAATCATTTTTTTAAACATCGACGCGTGTCCAAAGAAAATCCCTAAATTATTTAAACAATTTAATGATCAATATTTAATCAACATCAACAGATCTGTGTGTGAGTGTGTAGGTGTATATCATATGTTGTAATTAAAAAAACAAATTAAAAAATCCCTGATAGACATCTAAATTGACCAACATTCCAATGTGAACACCACACTTATTTCCACCACAGACTGCTTCGATTCTGGAATACAGTGGTGCTGCAATAGACATACTGCTAAACTGCTTGCTAGTTGGAATCAGAAGGATTTATGCAAACAGTGATATAGCAAAGGTATGGATCCCAAGATCGATTGCTGCAAGTTACAGGAAAGGTGGAGGAGATGTAGAAAAGGTGAGTCGCATCTAAAATGATTGATTTAGCGCCACAGATATTTTTGTTTAGTCAAAGTCATGTTCATAAAACTGTGGGTCTATGTGTGTTTAATGCATTCGTTTGTACCACCGTATTTGCTAACAATTAAATTTTGTGTGCCCAATTAATTGATCGCTATTTGAGGCTTAACTGACAGTCCTTCTGCATTGGTGTATAATGCGAATAAAAGATTATTTTAAATTGAAACTAAATGATTTAAGTTTTTTTTTTGTTTTAACTTGGTCTACTTAGTAGCCTTGAGAATTAACACACAATAGATCAAGGCTTGTAAGTACACCCTGACTTTAGTGAAGATTAGGTACTTTGGTGTTCGTCTCAAAAATTAATTGAGCAAAACTGGCAACGCACGAGAAAAAGCAGACTGGGAAATGCCAGCAACAGTTGTGACTGTTTAAAACCTGCTACCCCTCCATCCCTGTGCAGTTCATTATTTTGTGTTTGTATTATGATTTATTTATTAAATACATGATGGCGTAGCCGTGTTGTGTTAGTGTTTTGTTTTTGGCAGAGGCGAGATTAGGCAGCTTGTCTCTGCCAGTGTGTAATTAAAATCCTTGTGCAGAAGGTGGCCATCTCCTGAATTAATTACCTGATTAATTTGTTGCTAACTGGGAGATGGTCCTCTGCATAAAAGCCTGCAGATCTCTGCACTCGGGTGGGTGTTTGGAGGAGAGAGAGTGCCAGCGAGCAAAAGAAAAAAAAAATTAAATTAAAATAACTGCTACATGTACTGGAAGCTCCAGCGCCGTATTTGTTTTGTGGAGTTATTTTGTGTTCGTGATTTGCTTTGTTCAGACCTTTTATTTTGCTCTGTGAGCACTGTAAGCACTGTTAAAATATTTTATTTATTTTTTGTTTCAAAATAAAAAGGTGCAAACGCCTTTTCACCTGCAGTTCTTACTTGTTGGTTTTCTTCCTGCATTCTGGCCTGATGTCACCACTCAGCCAACCCTGTCACACATGCTTTCAAACGTTCATAACAAATTGAGCAATTGTAAGTGTCACAATTGCCCACAGCTTTAGTAGATCTCATTTCGACCCTGTTTTTGCAAATTTCTGCAGGAACACCCACAATTACATATTAATTTAAGGCTAAAGCGCAAATAAGAACTGCAGCTGCAAACCATTCGTTAAAATGATTCTAACAGCGTTGCATTTGTTTAGCACATTTCACACCCCACTTCCGACTGGTTTGCATGTGGTTTGCAACGATTGCGACAGACGCAACACTTTAGCACATCTACCCCTAAGTGTTGTTTTTCATATATGGTGTTTCTGTATTTCTAGAATAATTTTTTTTATTATCTCATTTTACATCAAACTTGCAGATTTAAATATAGTATAGTCAACCCTCTTCATAACGCCTGGTAAGGACCATGTGCAAAAACAGGCAATAAGCAAGGGTGGCGTTATAGTGAGGGTCCAAAACACACACACAACCTTCTATGTTAGCAATAAATTGAAACGTTTAATTTTTTTACTTCTACAATTACAGTATCTCCAAGCCATTTTAATAAAACATTAATCTTTTTTAAAAACTACAGTACAAGTTCTTAACACAATAGTAGGTATACTAGTGATGTTTTATCATCTTATCCCATCTGTATGAAACATACCTGGTTACTTTTTAGGAACAGTTTATACTTAAAAATAAATAAATAAATAAACACTAATTTAGTGTCAAATCACCCAAACAACAAAGTTTACTTTTTTTTCCTTCTTTTTACTGTACTGAACTTTAGTGTTTGTGGCACGACTGAAAGCCTGCTGAATACTATCCCCCATTGAACGATGCCATCTATTTATTTCACAAAGCAATTTAAGCTCAACAGCATTCTTTTTTGAGCAGTTAAAAAAACAACAACATTGAATATGTAGACAAAAAGAACAAAAAAATAACTAGTCAGCCTTCAATTGTGCAAAACCTGCACGTACACAAACCTCTTACCATACTTTTTTTTTTTTTTTTTTTTTTACTGTGGTTTAGAAATGTCACTTATTTTAGGCTGTGTCAAGCCTTTTTCAGGTTAAACAAATCAACCTGTTCCATCAAGGTAAGCCATTTGTTTTTATCCATTACAATGTCTCCAATTGTCCTTCGATTAACAGTATATGCCTCACTTAGGTGAGAAATTATTTGCTTTCTTATTTTCAGATGCATACATGCAGATTATTATTTTTTTTGCTCTGGTGTTAAATGTAGGGTCAACTCACCATTCTGTACTTTCCATTTTGCTTTGGGAGCGGGAGTGTTGATGACATTGGTTGGTACGAACGTTCAGTTAATGAATTGAAAGCGAGTCATAGGTTAACTCCATAACTTGGTTATTTTAATTGGCCATGATTATTTCGCTGGTGCTACAATGACGAACACTACAATGCTTATATTCACGTTTGCTTGGTTTGAGAAGTTGGCAGATAGCAGACAGCTGGGTGGTAATATAACAGGTAAAAATAGCACTGTTTTTATATTGGTGACATTTGTTCAGAGAGAATAGCTGGTGGTATGCGAGGGTGGCGTTATAAAAGGGGGCAGTATAACGCGGGACAACTGTATGTGGAAGTATTTTATGGGGCTTTATGCATATCAAAATCATTTGTTGCAAAAACAGTATGTGAGTATAAAGACACATCGATTGCTACAATTCACTCAAGCAGACTGTCCACCCACAGTACAATCATTTTAATTAGTCCTCTTCTATCTTTTAGATCTGTGTTGCACTCTGTTGATGAATAGAGACTTGAATAATTACCGTAGCTATGCTGTTTACAGGCTCAGGGGTTGTATCCAAGTGCTGTTTTCTCTGCACTTGTTAAACAATGCATGTTCAAAAACAATGTTTTATTCCTAGTTGAAAAAGAAAAAAAAAAACATTGATCAGGTTGAAAACCACTGCACTTATACATGAGTGACTTATAGTATACTGTGGCTTATTCCACTGGGTCACCACTGTATTTCACTACAATTTCCATTAATATTTTTAATTGCTCATTAACACTGGATCCTGTCCATAACATTTTCTGCCCATGCATTAGTATGATTTTATTATTATTATTATTAATTTTATCTGAAATACTGTGCCTGCACCTTCAAAATAACTAAGTGTTAAAGAATACAATGTAACTCAAATAGCTCAACAAAGGGCTTGGAATTATTTATCTACAGCAGCAAGGATTTTCTACCTTAACTTTGTGATTATTTATTTATGTATTATTATTATTATTATTATTATTATTATTATTATTATTATTATTATTATTATTATTTTCCCCTACAAAATGCTGCATTTAGAAATAAATAAACATTTTGTAAAAAAAAAAATCAGATGGGATGTATACCATCAAATACAGGATTATCGTGTCCCCTCTACCATTCTATGGCATATCCAAACAGCACCGGCAGTTATATATTTCAGGAGATGCTGCAGTCAAGCTTTCTTTCACATACACCACTATACAGCTATATGGTTCAGTGATAATTTTGAATAACCAGTTTCAAAGGATGAAGGCCTTTTGGCTAATAGGGACTGGTATGCTGTTAAATACAAATGCAAAAGAAATACGTTATTTAATACAGTCTTTATCATTTGATTTTATAGAAAAAAAAGTAATTTCCCTTGTGTCAATACCGTGGAATCCATTAGATAAAAACATGCTACATTATAATACGGTATCCCGTCAATTTGTCACGCCCTTTTCATCACCGACAATTCATCACCAGCGACAATTCATCACGGAGAACCACGAACAATAACTCACCGATTAAGGCCACAATATATCATAACAGCTGTGCTAAAAACAAACACAGCTATAATAAATTGTAAATAACAGGTACACTACGTATTCATTTACAAATTACATAAATAAAACCCATAATGTACTAACTTTTACTAGTTCGTGACCACTCAACTAACAAACAAGCAAAAAACAAAACACAAATAACAAGTTTGCTTTTCAAAACTTTATTTTAACACTAGAAGCGTCGAAATTTCAAACTACCTACAAGCGCCACAGTGGTCATTTTCACCTGTAGCGTTTTAAATAGCTGTGATATGATAATGTACCCTCCGGAATGAATTGTACCTCATGATGAAGTGTACCTGGTGATAAATTGTTTGTGATGAATTGTTGGTGATACATTGTCATAGACCCTTAAAGTACAGTATATTCAGAGAATAAAACTGCAGTTTAATATACAGAAAACAGGATACAAGTGTAAATGTATTAAGTGTAAACTAGCTAACATGTTTCAAAATATACGTTTCAAGCGTCCTCCAATATCTGTATCCTAATGAGCTGCAGTCAAACACATCAGTTAACTAAGGTAGACCGACATCACAAGGAAAACAAAATGTCACACGACCCCAATAGGCAGCCATCTTAGGTCACAGGCCAAAGTTTAGGACGCCGTTAGATTTTGCCCGAGGAGTTTACATAACACTGAAAATGTGACGTTGTCATCTGAAATGGCTGATGAGATATTAGCAGATGCTGAGTCACTATGATTACCATAAAAGTTATTTACAGCACTGTGGCGGAGTGTCCTGCCCCTTTGTATTATTATTATGATTTATTATATGTTTATTGTTGTGGTGTGGACGAAAGCCACTGCCATTATGTGTTATTGTTTTGTGTTTATTTTAAGAAATTCGTGAAGATGCATGACTGATCAGCTACTTAGTAATTAATTAGCTGACAGTCATGCATTATTATTAAACTCAGGCAGACTCTGGCCATCGGGTAATAAGATAATTACTAACTAGTCAACCCTTCAGCCAGAATATAAAAGACCTGCAGACTGGCTGCATGGAGAAGTGTAGAGAAGAGTAGAGAATGGTAGTGGGGAGTCAGGAGGTAAATGACTAACAATTGCTACGTTGTGCTGGAGAATCAGCATGGTACTTGTTTGTTTGTTCGTCCACTGTTTTGTTTGTCTATTTATTTTGGCCCAAAGTGCTTTGCGCTGTTTTGTATAAATCTCTTTTTTTATTTGTTTAATAAAACACTGAGCGCTGCCACTGCGTCTCAGTTTCAACCCCAGTACTGCCTGTCTGTGTGTTCCTTCCGGGTATGTGACGTCATCCACCAGCTATCTTATCGCAGGTACTTTTTTTTATTGAAGAAAGCTTGGACACCTGCTGTATACACAAACACACACTCAACAAAAAGCCCTGCCAAGTACACTGAAAATACATTATACAGGTGCTTAACTTCTACCTTTTGAGAATATTGTTTTATTGTTCTAACAATTGCTGTCCATATAATAATAATAATAATAATAATAATAATAATAATAATATAATAATAATAATAATAATAATAACATAGTACTATGAAATTAATAAAAATGTTATTGCCATATTTTAAAAGCTTGCTTCTGTGTAGAGGTTAATGTTGAACTGATGATAATGTTAGATTTGACCTGAGTCACGAAAGGGGACTCAGTGAAATAAGTTTAAATGAAGCCACTTCTATATGCTTCACTGACTTTGATACAAATCCGATCTGACTATCTTCCAGACAATGAGGCAGAACTGAAACTGAAACATTAACATGGCAGACCTGAATAATACATACATGTTACTGTACACTTGTGTTGCTTTACGGAGAATAATATAGACTCTAATTAATGCTGTTCTTTGTTGGCCATGCAGATTATAACACTTATGCTAGTCACACAGTAATTATGCCACTTGATTTACTCATTCATGCACTGATAATCTTCAAGGCCGGGTCCCAACGGTTCTACCTAAAAAGACATTATCAGTTTTTTGGTGGTTGTATGAAATATATTCCTTACATAAAAAACAAACAAACAAACAAAAAAAACCCAGTAAATTGAACAACTCAAGGGTTTATTTTTGCAATTATGCCTGAGCAAGTAAAGGAAATTAAACCTTAGCTTTTATTTCTCTAGTGATTTTTTATGTTTTTGGAACACCAGCTGTCCATAACTGTTACCAATATAATGTGCTGTTCATAATTCAATGCTAAATCGTTTGCATACAGTTGATGTATGCTGCCCAAACAGAGCCCCGTTTGATTCATTTAGATCAATAGTTGATCTAAACACAATATTTTGCTGGTCTTTTACTTGAGTGTAAAATGAATCAATATATTATTCAACCTACAGTATTTTGATTGTATACAGGCCATGTCATGCGTAGCAGGTATGTTAACCTATGTCAAAGTAGTATGCTCTTCCTGACAACTATATCTAACAGCAAATGGAATTCCACTGCATAGCAATACAGCTTCCTATTGTTATTTACTGTTCCAGAATTTGGATTAGATTCTATGTAAATGAAAAAGCTTGCAAAGTACATCAGTCTCTGGATGTAAGCTATAGATTTGCGCATATATATATATATAGCCTACATATATCCTCTATCTATATATCTATAATATATATATATATATATATATATATATATATACACACTATTATTTATTAAATTTGTACATTTGTCTCCCACCAAGCAAGGGTGGTATACTAGGAAATAATAGAATACAAAATAACAAAGGTTTATTTAATAAAGGCATAATAATAGTACAAAATATTGTAATAACCAAAATATTTTAATAACTAGCAATGGCATGGCAGTATTTTGAACTGCCATTGTTATATTGTTTTGGTAGACCTCCATGTCTTACCATCTTTTTTTTACTGCTTGGGTGGGAAACTACCACAAAAGAGGAGTGTATTTGAATGTATATTATATAGAAGACGTGTTGACGGTTCTAGCTTTGCTTAACATTTTTGTATTCAACACTAGGTATTGTTGTTTTTTCTAACAGGATATCATTTTGGAATTTATTTTGCATTCCTTCAAACCCAATATCAGAATAACAAGGCACACTGTACTGTTCCAAATTATACTGCGTTTCCAAAACATTTGCAACATTTAATCTAAGGAAGGTAATTCTTCAAAATTCAACCTACTCGGTTAATCGGCTATCCTCAACCGCACATGAAGAACTGAACCTGGAAAAAAGAAAACCTTGACCATTTGAGACAGGCGTCTTCATTGATTAGAGCCACCTGTTTAGATTATAGTATCTGAAAGACTTTTTTTAAATCGATGCCTGTCAAGCCTTTGGTGATGTAAGTGCATTTTCTATTTTGGGAAAAGTCTTATTTCATTTCTTTTTGCATCCCCATGTATATATAAAATTAAAAAAAAAAAAAAAAAAAAAAACTCAAAGGTATCCAAGAGATAAACAGAATGGATTACACAATACAGTTGCAAAACCTTTGTGGTGATGCTTCTAAAATCAATATTTTTATTGCCATTAGTTGGTTCTATTCTGCAACCTAACATTTACCCTGATGCAATGCCAAAACTGTCTAGAAGCAGTGTTAGTGAGTTATCAGCTTTCATTTCACTCAGTGGCTATTTGTTTTTTTATGCATCTATGTTGGGTATATTACAATTATTCATCTAACTTGTCTCTGCTGTGTTCGTAAGTGTTGAAATGCACAGTATTTATCATTTTGTTTGTTTGAGATATTGATTGTTTTCTTTGTTATCAGGCTGCACATTGAGGTTGACCATCCATAATTATACAGATTTGCTTTTAATGTGCAAAACAAAACCATACAGTGTTTTCCTTGACAGAAATTCCTGAGTGAACACTCTCCTTCAACTCTCTCTGAGCAATGACGTGTTGTGTACAGAAACATAGAAGGTTTGCGCAGACAAACCGTTAGTTTCAGACAAAAAACTCCCCCAAAATGAAATAATACGCTTGGTCAGTTGTATTGGATTTACCTCTGTATCATGTATAAAGGGTTTCGAAAACCTCGAAAACAATACTAAGTTTATACACAAATGTGAGAATCCATTGCACGGCCAGGAGACTCTCAAAATTGTGAAAAACCATGAGTTTCACAGGTAAACCTTGAGACTTGACATCCATGAGTACACTTCACTTTAACTTGTGCCTTAATGTGGCTGTCATATTGTTGTTTATTGTGGGACTTCTTGGTATCTGTATGATAAAGACCTATTGCTTTGCTGTTAGGTTAAACTGTAAACAGCTGTATTTGATGATTCAGTCATGGGTATTGACCCCAGTGAGTAACAATATGCTATCAACTTTGCACGGAACTCAGCTTTATATTTTTTATTTTATATTGTTAAACATGTTATTACAAATAAAGTACATGTTAGGATCTCAAATGAACACATGCCATTTAAAGATGGGTATCTACTGTATAGTTCAAATAAAATACATTAAAATGTTTGTTGAACAAGTTAAGAGGATACTGTCAGAGAGCACACTCACTCACAAGTGTACTTGCTTTCCATTAGCCACTGCAGGTTCTGAATAAGTAACTGACAGGCCGCAATCAGCACCTCATTACCAAAATCCCCTTCCTGTGATCGTCTAATTACTGCTTGGATGTCAGTATATTTAATTACTGGTTGGTTCAACATATACAGAATGTTATTTACATTTAAAATAAAAGGAGCAAGCAGAGATTCGGGATGCATATTTCATAACATTTTAAATGTGTATCACTAGTAACTTTACCCAGTAATATTTAAGACTTCCACCTTATTATTTTATCTTTTTTGTCAGATTACATCAATACAGTATCCTCAAGCTACTTCTAATTAACTACAAAATCATATTCAGTACTGACATATTGGATGCAGTTCTACAGTAAACCATGTCACTTTTTTCCACCATGCACATTTACTATAGTTAGGGCTTCTAGTTTTCGGGTTTTATTTTTGATCACGTGATGTCCCTTTAAACATATTTTTAGCAGATGTGCTTTCTCAATCAAACACTAATTACCAAAGTAAGTTGCTACTTTTTACCCTCATATCTTGATTGAGTTAACAAACGATGTGCATTGATCTCACCTGATTCTATTTAAACCTGCATTTCGTTATCGCCAAAATCAGCTTATTAATTTCCACTGTGTTAGTTTCTAGTAGTGTCTTGCTAATTGAAACAATCTGGTATTCAGTTAAGGCTTAACAACTATTAATTAAAGTTTAAAGGGAGGGAGAGAGAAGGAAAATAAAAGCCGAAAACTAGAGAGGAGGGCTGTAGTGGAAAACTATTGACCTGAGGGAAGACTGTTCTTACCGACAGGGGGCCATTATGCCTGAAGCAGCAGTATAAGGGCATTACACCCTGGAGGTAACAATAGTCTTCCCGAGGGGCATTTCCTTTGCTACTATGAGGAGTCTGCAGTACATGTTTAATATAGGAATCAGTCAAGATAATAAGGCAGGCAAGGTTGGATAGTAAATATGTCTTTTTACAGTTTGTTTAAATATAGCTCATACAGAATACATAAATATATTTATAACTGTATATATATATATATATATATATATATATATATTATTATAATATAGATATATAAAAAAAAAAATTTATTTTCGATATAGCTCATACAGATAACATAAATAAATAACAGCTCAAGTATGGCGTATCAAAGTTCATACCGCATAGTTATGAAAGTTTGTTTGGACGACGCTCTCCGTCTAATCTGGGCCGACTGCATAATCCAGATTATATCCCGGCAGTCAGTCTGTGTCTTCAGTGACAGTGACATTTTAATCACCATTTTATTGTTTGGAGCATCTCTCCTTTGTAGTATGTTTTGTAATTAATTTTCTGTTAACTCACAGAATTGATGTTCAGCCATTTTCTCTTCTTCAAAGAGACTGAAGGCTTTTCTTTGATAGTATCACAATATGGGGAATAAACAACAGCTTCTCTGTCTGTCCCTAGCGTTTCTGTACATTTTTCATGTATTTAAGTGTTTGTTCAACTTGACATTTTGATGTTTTGGCTTATTCAGCTGTGATTAAACTTAGTTTGGACTTCCTTAAGCACAGGTTATTAACTATCAGAATCAGGAATTTGGATACATCTATACAGTGGAACTATGAACTCTAATTTTGTATTTACAACATTGCTTGACCATTAATTATTATTATTTGTTTATTTAGCAGACACCTTTATTCAAAGTGACTTACAGAGACTAGGGTGTGTGAACTATGCATCAGCTGCAGAGTCACTTACAACAACATCTCACCCAAAAGACAGAGCACAAGGCTAATGTCCATGATATGTTTGTTTACATTTATATGACATAATATAACGTGTTATATTAAGGTAACACATACACTGGAGACCAACCATTATTCCCCAGACTTTGTTTTTTCTTGTATTTTGAGGCAACGTGTGATAATAGATTGGGAAACCAGCTCTTTTGTGTTGCTATACATTTGTATGCCTAATTACACCGACTTCCCTTGATGATGTCAAAATCGCACTGCTGGTGATCAGTATACCAACTGATAATGAAAATGCGCATGAACACACACACACACACACACACCCACACACACACACACACACGCGCTTATAATGCACCATTGGGAGTTGTACCTTTTTATCACAATGCACTTCATAGTATAAATTATTGGTAAAAATAAGGCAGTTGAACCTTCAAGATATATTTTATATAAATTGAGTCTCAATTTTGATAGAATAAGACCTCTTCGCTGTTTTAAATAAGGGTTTCATGTTTATTCTTGTGTTTCAAAACACTCACTAACTTTAGAAAATGGGTTCAATCAATCTTTAAAAAATGTCTTACATTAACGTGTTTAATTAAAATTGGGGTTCTATTTTCAATTTCTACTTAAACATTTTTCTAGAGGCCTGACTGTAGCTGGAAAACAATCAGTTTCCCAGCATGTACCTTCAGCAGCAGCAGCTGTTGCTAAAATGTAATTTTTTAAATAGCCTGCACTCTTACTATGACTAAATCTATCAGGTTGCATGATAATAGATATTCTTGACCATTTCATTTACGATAGAGTTCTGGCTTCCAAAATAAACAGAATTCTAAAGAATAAACATTTTAGTCTGCAAATTAAAAATTTCAGTGTTGTAAGCAGGCTTTCTAAAGGCAGTGCCACTGTGTGTGGGAGTACTGGTTATTTTACTTTGAATACTGTTTACGTTAAGGTAAAGATTCAACTGAAAACTATACTTTTGAAATCAGCATCCTATTTGTTCAAACCCAGAAATTAATCATGAAAGACACACACACACACACACACACACACACACACACACACACACACAGTTTTTTGAAGTATCAATATTACATATATTGTCAATATGTTGAATTGGAACTCAACCAAATCTCACATTTGCAAAAAATCTATTTTGTATTATTTTGTTGCAATTTTATTTTGATACCTTGCATTTCTGTCTTATCATGGCTTGACTTTTAAACAGAAAAGTGAAATCCGTCCTGAACACATCATAAAGAAAAATACAAATTGAATTAAATGACATTGTACACTATCTATTAAAAGCAATGTAGATAATTTAGAAGTTAGCCTGTGTTAGTGAAGACCCGCTGTTGGCAGTTACTTGGGCTCATGTGGATCTCTGCAAATATGCAACTAGGTTTGAGTTATGTGTTGTGCATGCAGCAGTCCTAAATAATTTAGTTATTAAAAAGCTTGTTATCTTATCTGCTTTTTTAATGGGAATTGTTGCTTCTGATGAATAACTATTAAAATAATAATTAACATATATTTCAAATAAATTAAGGCTCTTTCCACATTAAATAACCGATCTCGAGAACAGTACTCACCAAAACGGTTTAATTAATCCAGCTCAAAGTCCACACATTATCCCACTATGCACTGTATTTTATGTTTACAACCTGGTAAGTATGGAATCTATGCCCATGGAAGACATAGCACTTCTTAGCATGAATGTGCTTAGCCTTGGTTTTGACACCTGATCCCATCGCTTCATGATGCACCATTTTACAACTGTATATGGTATAGCAGTATTAATAGTTGTTCTCAACTCATTCAGACGCCTGAGTGCTATATTAGAAATGTCCACGCGCCAAAACATATCAGAAAGCATTTTGGGATATTAGAGGATACATAAAAAATGTACTTCGGTACAGCGTTCACACTTCTGACAAACTGTACTACCTGATGCGATCTAATTTAGAACGGGACTTGAGTATCCCTGAGGTGGTCTCGAGTCCGTTTCTCGAGTACGGTATTAAACGCTGCATAGTGTAGACGCTAACCGTATTTAGCACTTTTAAGCTGGTTTAAAGCTTGTTTTTAAACTTTAAACTAAAGGCATAGTGTGGACAGGGCCTATGAGAGAGAAAATGTCCCAAACTGGTTTAAACCCATCTTGATTTGGTAGCAGTCGCTGTAATAGCCTGCTAAAGACTACTAAGCAGCAATATGCAGGAGGAGCATACGCTCACTTGCTTTATTAGAATATATTACATGATGTCAAATTGAGGTAAGCAATGGACCACTTTCATATTCATATTCAACACAGTTTCCAAGTTTGTATTGTATTGCCATGAGTTTTCAAAAGCCATATCTCCAATATGGCAGCCACATTAGTTCAAGTGCGTCCCACACTTGAAAACACCATGACAACTAAAAAATATAAACAGGCCACAGACCGACCCCTGGGACTACATGTGACACTGCATAATGGACATAAAATTACCTTGTCAAATGTGTAAAAACAATACCCGATATCACCCAAACTGAACTTGAATTGGCTGTGTAGGTTAAGCAGAATTATTATAATTAGCTGAAAAAATTCCAGTGATCAAATTGGATAGCAAATTTAACAAGGGTATCTCAGCACAGTCAGACAGTTGCAAACTTAGTAATTGCTTGGAAATACAGCATTTAACTAAACCTCAGAAATATAATCATGGTAAGTTTTTCTTAAGCACCAACATAATTAGGTATCAAGTATACTAATATATACATAATAAGCTTAAGTTAAAATTTCTGTCATCACAATTTAAAAAGAGCTTTTTTAATATGTGGCTCATTTCTGAAGACATAAATTCAACCAGAATGCCATACAGTAGCTAAAAGCCATATCTAATTTTTTTTAAAGTTTCTTTAGAAGTTGCCATGTCACAGCAGTACACAAAAAGGTAGAATTATAACCTGCCAGTAGTGTCCTTATTCGTTACTTAAACAATCAAATTGGCTAAGAATTTCCACAGACCAGTAATGAGTTTTTGGCAACTTATCCTACTGTAAAAGTGAACAGCATGGAACCAACTAATACCTTGTTTCCACCTGACAGACCACACAGGACACCCTAACAGTGTGTGTCTGTATCCATCACAATCGCTGAGATTACTCACGCGGAAAGTACTCAATTCACAATGCTGAATACAAGCTCTGCACTCAAGCGCTGAGCCATAAGTGCTTACCATACAGTCAAGATCAACTACCATGCTAATGCCCCAATAATCAGGGTTTTACTGCAATTAGAAACCTGGAAACACTATATTAATTCTTTAAATGCCAAATTTATTCACAGTAACTGTTCAATTGTTTTGCTTTTGTAGCATTTAGATTTGCTGAAGCTAAACATTATATCATTAAAAATGTTGTACATACCATGTAATTTATTGGATCATTTTTAAAACATAAATTGCTCCCAGAATACTCTAATCATATTAATGCAAATCATATTAATTCACTGTTAAACATGTAATTATGAAACTTCAGCAATAACAGCAATTGCTTTTTCCATTTCAGAGAAAGTGAGAATGAGTAATAAGTTGGTGAACAAATATGCAAGTGGAAGATTGTGTATTATTATATTCTTCATTGAAATGTAAAACTTCTTTCTGTAGAAAATAAGAAGGTATTTCAATGTAATGGTTCAATACTTGTTCTTACATTTTATGACACTGCCCATGTCAGAAACACTGGTTCAGGATATAAATACAATACATTTGTCATACTGGTATAGGGGTTATTTTTATTCTTGTATGAAACCCACAAGCAAACTGGCTGTGATTACAGAATACATACATTAAAATTAATTAATTAATTAATTAATTAATTCTCTTTATAAAACAGCAGTGACCTAAAATGTTTAAGCCTTGACCAATGCAAAACAATTTAATTTACAGGGATAGTAAATGTTTAAAAGTCTAGTTTTCTATTCTGTTTTGTTTTTCTCAGCATTCTATAATCTTGGCATTTGTTCAAGGTTGTTTATATTTCCAGAGTGAAGTTAAAGCAACAATGCAATATACTATAGTGACTTTTAAACTGACTAATCTAATTATATTCCTACTTGCCATGGCTTGCTACTTTTCAATTTTAAATCAGCAAAGCATATTAAACGTCGAACTCTCCCAAAAATATAAGTTTGACTGAAATAAATTTACATAGGATAAACGTTGATAAAACAACTCGCTATTTTTTATATTCTCACCAAAAATTGAAATTTAGAAATCATCTCTAGTTTGTCTATGCCGTATCCGTTCCACTCTGAATGGCTAGGGGTCGCTGTCAATCATCTCAGTGATCCCTTAGTGGGCTACTGTAGTTTCACTGTCAGTCATTTCATCCTGTTCTGACATCTGACAGCTCTCATTCATTTAAATTGCTGTCAATCAAGACCTGAAACAACTGTGCACTTTCATTTGCCAGCTACAAGCCTGTCATTCAAAGTGCCTACTTTGAAATTAGCAGGTTAAGATGTATATAAGCTTTTGCTATAGGTATACGGTGACAGTTACTAGTCTGATTTGAAAATGGGCCGCAAGGGAAACACTTAAGTATTGTGCACAATACCTTGACCAACAGCTGAAGTCTCCGCGGCTGGACGAAGCGGGCCTGTCTGCCTTGCCTGCCAGTGACTCTTACCTCTTAAGGACATTTTTTATTTAGGTTCTTAAAAAAAAGAATCTGCACAAGTGTAACGAGAGCCATAGATGTATGTATGGTACAGCTGCATTTTGTTACTATATTTATTGTAGTAAATACTATAGTTATATAGTTATACTATACTATATTTTTGTAAATAAGTTTACATTATTTTATTCTTTATATTAATGTAATAAAGTCCAAGTATGAGAAATGTGGTAGAATTTTGTATTTTTGAGTGTGTGAGTTAAGTTTACTGTATCCACAGTTTATGACCATTTGCTTCAAATCTTCAGAAATTTAGGCATAAACTTGACTGCAGATCTTCCTGTACCACAGAGAAACTAGAGCCTACACTTCCTCAGCATCCCAAGGCTGTACTTTTCTCTCATCACACTCGCTGCCCGGCATGTAGTTTGTTGTCTGTCTTTGTGGAGTGCATTGACTGACGCAATGTAATGACGAAAATCCTTAATCCCGCCCCGGCTTGGTTTGGTTCGCAGCTGGATTCAGATGTCCTTAGAGGCTGGAGTTTCACAGTTTGGTACTCGACAAATAGCCAGTGGAGAATGACCCGTACCGTAACGAGCCCTCATGTTTTTTGGGGTTTTTTTAAGCATAAAGATTGATTTCACCTGTTCTCAGCTTGAATTGAAAAATAAAGACGGCAAAATTCTTTCTAAAATAAATGTTGATATTAATAGTCGATTTGGCAAAAAAATTTAAATCAAAACAGTAGCAAGCCCATTTATAGTAAGCCTATTTATAATGAAGGCTGTTTTATAAAAGCATTATGGTGCGTCAGGGTCGTATGATGTGCAGATATCAGTGACTAGTCATCAGAGGCCCTTTTCCTGCACGTTGTAATATCTCTCAGCACATTACACCACCCTTTCATACCATTATGCTAGAGTGTTAATTATTGTTATGGCTATAAATTTGAATTGTATCACTTACAGTAGTAGGACTGTTAATACTTTACCACTAAGAATAATTGACAAACAAAAAGACAACACATTTTGAGAAAACATCATTCTAATTGAAATAATCGTATTGTCTCGTATTGTCCAGGCTTGAGAATAACTGTTGTCATAGCAATGAAGAAGACATCTTTCTCTCTCTCTCTAATCAAAGGATTATGAGTTTAACTGAAATGCTGGTTTACTGCTGTTAATAAATGAAAAAAATATAATCTTCCTGCTAGAAAAGTATGATCCTATAGCATTCCCTTTCACCCCACATTACAGTAAGATTTACACCCTTCACTTCAACATAACTGGTTATGGTTTGTTTGCATAACTTTCATTCATTGTACTAGATAATTGTATTTTAAGTAATCGCCTTTGAAGTGCAAAATAAAAGACCGCTTTTATATCTGTAACCTTTCCCTTAAGCTACAGAATGTAATTCTTAGAACAACCACAAAGAACTGGCAGCGGCTTTCCAATGATAGAAAAGTCAATTTGGAAACAAATCATAAGGGATCATAAGGATGGAAAAAATTACTTTATGAAGACTTGGTGTAATTTGCCAGTAAATACTGAAATACCTGGCATGTGAATTTTAATCATATAGGTAATTCACAGGCCGCCTTTAAGGGCTGAGAATTAGTAGACAGACAGGACAGACATGACTCTCACTACTTGAGAGCCGTGAGGAGCTTCCTCGGCGGTGTGGGAGCAAGATAACCATGAGAGCAAGAGGTTCCGGGATGGTTGGAACCGAAAAACATATAACATATGGTAAGTCCGGTTACTGCTCAGAGGACCACGTTCTAGTGGCCTGGAGAGACTCGGCTACCCATAAGGACAGAAGGGTCGCAGACCTGGAATAAGAAAGATTTAGGACAGGGCAGGCAGCAGATGGCGACCTCGTGGTCGAGTTCAAGTTGGCGTCCAGAGTCGGGTCACATGCCCAGAAGGAACCTGTGAATAGGAGACAGTTTAGAGGCCGGAGCTAAGACAAATAGCTGGCTAGAGAGAAAGATTAGGATAGATGGCCTACGTAGAGGTAAAAGCACATAAGCTGTGAAAGTACAGTTGTGACCGGGGGTCACCTCTGGTTTCCCGAGAGACCCTCAGCCGTGTAGGCATATGGGCGACGCAGCCGAATCTGAGGCAGGGGAGTGAGCTTCGCTGCCCCCAGAGACGTGACCCCGTAAATAGCGGGTCTATTGGGAGAGCATAATTCCTGGTGGCGAGGTATTTGGATATGGATGAAAACCAGCACAAGGGAGAGTCCATTTTAGATAGTTGGATGAACTGCCCTTGCCGCAGTTGATCAGTTTTAGAAACTCTTAGAAGTAAGATGAAGTTGCTGCAGGGAACCAGAGACAGATCAGAGTGGTGTAGACCCAGGGTTGGAAAGCTGTTTCAGAAAGCCGAAGAAAGCTATGAGACATAAGGTTTTCATGGTGAGGTCGTCGGCTGGATTTAAGCAGCTATTTTGCAATGTACTGATGAGTTTGGAAAGATTGTCTCAGGTTATCGGTTATCTAGTTGGGGAGGCTGAAGGCAAGCTCTTTTTGATGCCTCAAAGAGTTAGGCGGACAGCTGTAACTGATAGTAGAGGAGGGAATGGTATAGACCTCAGGCAGTACTCGTACTGCTGTTGGGACCAGGTTATGGAACTTGAGAATCTGAAAGCGAGACAAAGCATCAGCTGTGTTAATGAGAATACCCGGTAGATGGCGAGCTTGTATAATGAAGTTGTTTGACACTGATATCCAGACTAGACGGTGGAATAGTTGCATGACTAATGGAGATGAAGACTGGCCTTTATTAATGAACGGAAATGTGGATTTGTTGTCACTGAGAAACAGAATAGATTTTCATGGCCAAAGGTGTCCCCATAGAGAGGTGGCCACTACAATAGGATACAATTCCAACAGAGGTGTTGATTTTTGCTGAGGAGAGAGTGTTTGAATTTCTTGAGCCCATGTACTGGAAAACCATTGGGACCTGAATAGCCTGCCAAATCCTGCGTGTGAGGCGTCCGAGGACAAACTGGAGCTGCTATGAAATCATCATTGAAAAGTGACAGTCCATTCCAGTGCTGAAGCAGCGTTATCCACATTGTAATGTCTTTCCTGGCTTCAGGGAGGATGAGGATAGAAGCACTGAGGTTTTGAGTGGTAGTAGAGAAGGTCAGGAGACATGATATGAACGTTCTGCCTTGCGGGATGATGCGAATAGCATCAAGGAGAGATAGGAGATCAATAGGAGATGTTTCTTTCCTGATATCTTCCTTGTTACTATACCGATAGGGTTGACATGGTATTCTGGAAATGGTAGCGACAGGAAAGGCCCAGCCATGAAATTCTGCTTTGATGTGAAGACAGCTTGTGGATCTGATGTGGTGGATCTTAGATTTTTTGCAGGTATAGGATGAATCGGTGGGCGCCGCCGCAAAAGTTACATCAGTGCAGGAATATGCAGTTTGTATTGAAACAAGACGACCTATTAAACTTAATACAAATGAGCTTTTCTCCTTCAAATTTAATAGGTCGTCCGTATTTGTCTTTGTTATGGGAGGCAACTGGAGGTGCACATGTGTGGATCAGGTTTGGTATTGAAAGCCGGTTTCTGAAACGAAGAGGGGTATTTGGAGGCTGTGGGGTGCTAGTGTTGGCAGTGCTGGCTGTTTTCGGGTAGAGATGAGCAGAATCCGTGGTGGATGCGCAAACCTCGCAAGCGTGAGCCCGCAAGCCTCCAAAAACCTGGTTTAACAAACATTGTTCAGGAGCTCCCCAGTTAATGATGTGATTGTCTGACGCAAGGAAGGCTGCTGCCTTGGCTGAGAAACTCTTGTGATATTCGTAGAACAGTGTCCCTCCGTATCTTTCCACTTATTTACATTATAAATAGCTCAGCCGGTCAAAAGGTGAGTCAGTTGCCGAGTGCTTTGCAAGTAGAAAAGACAAGAAAGACAAAGTTCAGAAGTGAGAGTTTCGCTTATATAGGTGATTATAGATTGACAGATATGGTAGCCAAAGAGAAGCTCCAGTTCTGTGCAGTGAAGACTGATGTATTGGCAGGGTGTCAGCTCGGGAGTCAGGTTTCAAGATTGAGCTTGGCAGCGGAGGCGGTACCCTGCCACCCAGGAGATCGTAGCGAGAGAGGGTCCCTCTCTGACGTCCCCTGAATTTTGCCTGAAGGCTGACATTAAAAAGAGGAATCAAACACAAGGACCCCGACAGACACAACTTGAACTCATGAGTTTCTCACACTAGACTTTAAATTAAGCTTATTACACAATACAGTATGTTTTTTAGACTGTTGTCAAGTTAAATAATACAAGTTGTAGGAATATCAAATAGTATTTCCTTTGACCGACTTTTCCAAAAACTGGAAGGCTTGAGATTTTTTTTGTAATAGTGATATGTAATGCCTATAAATGCTTAAAAAAACGGTGAAAAAGTTGTTGTCAATCAATTGATCTAAACAGTTCTAAATACCATCACAGTTTAGATATGCTATGGTAGTGTATGTATTAATAATCAAACATCTAACAATGTATGGAGTCTCTTTAGTGTATGTATGCCTTTAAAAATATTAACTCCAGGATGGTTAATACTTTAAAGACAGCAGTGTTAGATCAATTGTACTGACCCAAGTTTGTCAAGTTAAACATTATATTAACAACATCAATCATGTTGAAAAGGCATATTTCACGGATTGCATACCAGAGTTATTATGTCATATGGGACTTAGATTGTGCAGGTGTTCAAATAAAAATCCATAATGTTACACTATGGCATGAGTTTTTTTTTTTTTTTTTAACTAGGCTAATATCGCTTCGTTTTTCATTTTTCATTTTTCTTATTGATCATTTTGGTACACACACACACACACATATATGTATAGTAGATGTCGCTTATTAGCAATCCGATATAAACAATGTTCGGTTATTATCCACATTTTTGTGGGAACCATTCCCGTCCCATAGACTTTAACAGATTTCGGATACTAACAATGGCATACTGCTTAATAACAACTTTTTCAAAAGTTTCCATGGTTACAGTATGAGCGGGAATGCAAAACCAGCACGCATTTCTGTTTCAACTGAACACGTCATAATGTCATAACGTACTGAATTGACCCCTGTATTATTACAACTGCAGATAGCCTAACAGTATTTAGTGGATGGGGACACACTGTACATTTATATCCTCTGATTGTTTATGTGTAGGCCTAAAGGCTTCCAAACGTGTAGACTTGTCTATAACCGATAAAGTTTGGATTCTGGAGGCTCAAAGTCAACCCGGAGCTAAGCAAGTGCACGTAACGGAAAAGTTTGGCATTTCAAAATCTGCCATTTGTTGCATTCTAAAGATGAGTGACAACATTATAAGGGAGTATGAACACAGAACAAACCGGGGCCGTAAGCGGCAATGGAGGTAGATGTTGGCGATGCTTTATGGCTCTGGTACTGTCAGAAACTTGCGCAAGGTGCTCGCATCTCCAGACCTGTTCTGAAACAGAAAGTGACCCAACAAGCACTAGAGAAGGGGAACAGAGTTCAATATGTCAGATGGGTGGCTAAGTTATTGGAAAACCTGACACAACGTGGTTCAACGTAAAAAACACGACGAGAAACAAAATGCCTGCGTGTGGGGCTTGGCTGGAGATACAGTACTGAGTGTACTTTATCGATTCAATGCCTTTTACTCTAATATATATTTTAAACAGTGCATGTAAAATAATCAGCGTGTGTGAAAATAAATTGGACCTGACGCGCCTGACAAGCTCTGAATAAATGGACCGCAAAGGGTCAAGAGACAATTGACCAACTCATCCACGCAACACTGAACTGTCTCACATTGTGTTGCAGTTTTTTTTTCCACTGAACACAACCTCTGTTATGCAACCGATGGACATGGGGTCATTAAAAACTTAAAAGGCCACTACCACTCTCATCTCAATGCACACATTATTGCCTGCCTGGATACTGACCCACAGCTACGAGCGACGGATCACGCTTCGTGATGCACTTCACCTAGTTAAACAGTCTTGCGCCGCTGTTCTCCCCGAGACTGTTTCCAACTGCTTCAGAAAGGGAGGATTTGTGTCTGCCACAGACAGCGAGGAGCAGATTGATACTGATGCACTTGCCGACGTTGCCGTTCCTCACAACCTCACAGCAGAGGAGTTTGAGGCCATGGTGGAGTTTGACAGTCAGGAGGAGATGGCACTTGAGCTCACAGATGCAGAACTTTTGGAGGCAGTAACAGCTGACAGGCACCCACATGTGGAAGAAGTGGAAGAAACAGAAGAGGATACTGCACCAGAACTTTCACTGAAAGAACAGTTGGAGGCAATGGACACTCTGGAGGTTATGCCAGAATCGTGACTTTGAAAATGGCTATGAAGCTGCCGTAAAAAATTCAGAGGGATTTACATTTGGAGGTGGGGAATCGCAAAAAGCTTTGGACAGCTATTTTTTAAATTGTGCTTGATTATGAAATGCAAGTACAGTAATAACAGTTTATTTTTCTCTAAGGACAGTGGTAGTACAGTACGTTGTTGCAGAGTACAGCAGCTTAACATTACCGATATTAGCTAACTGTACTTTATAAAATAAAAAAAATTAGCCTGTTAAGAGTTTACAATGTTTTTTTTTCTTGTATTTTGTACCGTCTAGCTTTAACAGCATGGTGTACATAGCTGTTCCATATAAATAAACCTGAAATTAACCTGAAACTGTGGCTTTCCTCTAATTAACAACTTCGGTTATTAACAACTTTTGGCTGGGAACCAACGGGTTGATAATAAGCGGAACCTACTATATATATATATATATAGTAAGAAAACTGCACTCCACTCGTTTGTTTAAAAACTTAAGCCCTGACACAGAAATGACCTTTTTCTTCTTGATTTTGCTCCTTTTGGTACACAGCATTTTTCCTTTTTCAAATTTAAAATATATAGTTTTCAGTGATACAAAGAAAATGGGGAGAGAGAGGATATTCCATGAATTTGCATGGACTACAGTGGAATGTTTCATATCTCACCATCACATAACTGCCTTGACCAATTAACTACCTCCCTGTGACGAAGTGCCCGTCCCTGTGTATATTATCTGTTATGTGTTGCGTGTGGTGTGTTTAAATGTTGGTGTATAAACATTGGTACACGGGATATAAACGGGTCTGTGTAACACGAGTGTTTAAAATGTATATGTGTATTTAGGCACGAGGAGTGCACAGCACTTCACATGCAAGTAAAATGTATTAATATGTGAGCAAGGGGAATTGCACTTTATTAATTCACGTGCTGGGATTCAAGTGAATAATTAATTGGTAATTGAATCCCAGCACAACAGTATATATAGATGCACGTTGTCACATATTCGCGGTTGGGTGTTCGGTGAGTGGAGAACGGGAGCGAGAGAAGGAGAAACTTAAATATATCAATTGTTATTACGTGCTGGTGGGACCAGCACGATACTTGTTTATTTAAAACTCACCGTGTTTGTCAGTGTCTGTCCGTGCACCGTTTTGTTAGATTTAGTCTGTTTTTGTTTGTCTATTTATTTTGGCGTAGAGTGCCGTGTCCTGTGTTTTCGTGTTTGTGAAACCTGTTTTACTTTTCAACAAACCGGCGCCAGCAAGCGCCACCATCATTTCAACTCATCTGTCCTGTTTTGTTTATTTTCCTGCTTCTGGTCTGACGCCACCCATTCCGGCCGTCTTTGTGACACTCCCCCATACCAGAAACTGGAAAATCCCACCACTGTGAAATATTGTGCATTTTTGTACATAAAAATAGCTTGTGCACAGCATCCACAATGACTACAAAAAGAATGCGTGTTCTTTTAAAATACAACACAAATCAGAAATACTCTCAAGACGTGAAAAGGGAGAAGCTTGGTAAAATAGGCAAAAGTACTATAATGGATATTAAGAAGGTAGAGCCAAATATAAAAAGGTGTGTGGATCAACAGAATCATAATGCAAACAGAAAATGCTTGACTTGACTCCCTATAGAACTTCACAGTCTATTGGAGTACTTTTAAAAAGGTTTGTTATGCTGAGAAGTCTTTGTGGTCAGAGCCTTTATCAGCTATTCGCATGAAAGACCACACAAACCACACAATTCCAGGGCACTAAGCACAATTAAATAACATGACTGTGATAATATTCTCAGATACGAGACTTAAGTGAACTATCTATTTATATAGTATCATAGAAACAAGCCTGTAACATGGCCCAATAACCCACACCATACACATATCAACTTTGATCATTTATTCCTGGACTGAACTCTTGTCTCCAGGAAGTTCAGAACAATTATTAAATGTTAGACCATCATTCCTTAACTGGTTTCACACAGTAAAACAACAAAGATGTATTCATCTCTCTACCAAGAGAAATTGATTACTGTACCAGTGGGGCTTCATACTCAAACTGCAATTTTCACATACACTAGAAAACTGGGTTATCCCTAAGCGGTACATTTATTTAGCGCTTGTCAGGCAAGTCAGGTCCAATTTATTTTCACACGCGCTGTTTATTTTACACACGTTGTTTTTTAAGAGTAAAACAGGTTTAAAAGGCACTGCATAGCAAAGGACACTCAGTACTGCATCTCCAGTCAAGCCCCACCCCTTGTTCGCTGTATTTTTCACATACCTCTTCATAGTTGTGCATACTGACAAATCCTCTCCTTATCACTCGTTTTATCACCAAACTCCTCAATAATGCGACCCAAGTCATTATTTTATTACTATAGCATCTCAAAAAGCTCTGCAAATGTCAGTGATATTCTTTGAATGCTGGATGTGGAAGCAGCTATCTTCTTTGTTAGTGTCCATGTTATCTCTATGGTGCAAGAGCTATGTGTATTGCTCAGATACTCCCCCCTTTTTTGTCGCCTTCTCTCGTCTCACTCGGCCATTGAAAGGTTTTCTCTGCTTTTTCTAGAGAAAAAACGTCTAGAGACCTGTGCTTGATGTCTTTTTGATGGCATCGGACTGACAACAGATTGGAAAGGGAAAATTGTAATGTCGGACCTGGTCTGACATAGGACCGCAAAGGGTTCAGTTTGTTCATGGTTTGGTAAAATCTTAATTTGTAACCAGAAGACTGTGGATCCCAAGAGAGTAAATATTCTAGCATATCCCCACTTGAAAACTTGAATGTATTGTCCCAGGAGACTCACAGCTTGACACATGCTGAGGTCAGAAGTATACATGTGTTGGTGAAAATGTTGTCAAGATTGTCCTTTCCAGCATTCCTTTATTGCAATCTAGCTGGCAATGCAGCAATGATTTCCTATGTAAATGCTTAGATATGAGGTGAAGGAAAAAGAGAACGACTGTGATAATGGAGCCAATATGCGTCTCAGAGGTTTAAAGCTTTTGGTTGACTAAGATAAACCGTTTCATGTAATAAAGCCTTTATGCTGCTTGAAGACTATTAAATCTTATTAGGACACAAAGATTAATGTCTTTTACACACATAATGGTATTTTAAGACAGATCATTACCAAGGCAAAATACAATTGCATTTTTAATGCAGTTATGCGTGAATAGGTGCACAATGTAAACATTTTGCTAAACAAAGACATTGTACAATTTCACTGTAAGGTTGCACAGTATTTTCTCATGTCAGACTGCAAAGGTCAGCCTTTTATAGCTACTTTAAAATATCTTTCTTAGGAATCTAGAAAGCACGCCAAATACAGTAACTGATTTAAATGAGCACTGCTCACTTTACCTATCAATAAAATGAGAGTATTTTTCAGGAGTTAATTGTCCAAATATATTGTGATTTCCTGAATACTCACTGGAAGTTAAGGGGATCCTTTGAACTCACCAGAATCCGGAAGCATAATGTTCCTGCCTAGTTATTGTGATTATTTGTGTAAAACTGAGAATAAAGGGCTGGACATTTATAGACATTGTTTGTAGACAGCTATGATGCTGGCTGAAAAGTGAAACACCAAAACTGTAACTGCAATTGAACAGCATACAGTAAGTGCAAATACTGAACAACATTTAAAAAATGCATGTTTTAAAATGTATGGTATGTTCCACAAGCAAATCATAAATGTTTTAATGCTATGTCTGTTTATGTATTTATTTGGTAGCCACATGGGGCAGGCTGCACTGGCGGTTCTTCAACACAACCTAATAAACCCCAGTAAACCCAGTTTAAGAAAGCTGCACTATATCAGGCATCGTGCGAGGACAAATTGGAACGCTGACAGAAACATTTAAATATACTGCACCTTTCCAGATTTTAATATTAAAATAGGCCATTTGAATTTTAAAGGAGGATTTCTCTTTCAAAGAAAATAACATGTAAATCCAAATTGGGTGGGACTTATTTTTATTTGTGGATGTAAACCAAGCCATTGTCTACCAGTGGCTGGTACAAAGGGTATGAGGAAGTAATCAGGAAACAGCAGGTTAACATCTAAAATATATAGTGTAGTACTTGAATAATCTGCATATACTCAAATAGTTATGTGTCATATAACAATGGTAAAGGCATAAGCTAAAAAGGCTGTTTACGTGACATAGGTTCATAGTTTTATAATCCTAATATACAGTAAATGAACCAATTTGCCTTGTTTGGCCTTTCTGGGCAAAATTGCATAGACACGCATTATTTTAGGTTTATATGTCTATCCTGCAGGTTTTTTTTTTTTTTTTTTTTTTGCTTATACAGTGGTTATGTCATCGTTTGTCTGGAAATATAATTCAATATTACCATAACTGAGGGAAATAATGTGGGGCATAAAGAAAGTGTTACTTAAATCATTACTAAAATATCAAACTCCAAAACTAAACTGACGTTTAGTTATCTACCTCCCTGGTGATAAAATTGTACGTGCACTTAGTTATGCCCCAGTGAAAAATATAATGATTCTATTCAATCTAATATCCAGGAGTGTGGATACCCCCCATGTCTCCTCTCTTGCTGTTGCTTCAATTTGCCTAATGTTTATCTCATGATACAGATAAATGTTGACACTTTGCAAGATACATGCTTCCATTTGAGCTCTATGTTATGCAGGAAAGCTTGCAAAATATATTAGTGTTATGCCTTCTGTTTATGTCTTCTATCTGGCTATAATGACACAGTAAGCAAAAAAGTGAATATACTGTTACTTTGATGCTATAATCAAGTATTGCATGTCGCTGCAGTAATTCTTTTATTTATGGGATCTTGTGTAAAAAATGTAATGAAATAAAATGTTAGAGACATACACAAAACATAATAACCAGAAGCAGCTCTAGTACTGCTGCTTTTCTAAAGAAAAACAAAACAACACAGCAGCAGAGGAACCACCATCAAAGAAGAAGAAAAATAGCTTGAACAAGCTGCAGAATGTTTTAAGCGTGATATGAAATTATTCATTTGGTAGTAAGAAAAAGAGCATAAATTCAAATCAAGATATTCCAGCCACTGTTACATATTTTGTTTTTTTAGCATCAGTATTATAAGCGCCAGTCTTTAACATACACAACATTACCAATGCACAGAATATTAGCAACACCCCATCAGCTGCATTGTGTCTGTCCATCAGAAACAGTGAAACAATAAATCATCAATGGTTTCAAAGAAACTCTTAGATTTCCATGTGAAAATCATTTCTCACGTTGGACCATTTTCATAGAGCACACCGTTTAGTGTCCCAATAACCTCCATATTACAAAAGACCAAGTCTGGTTTAAAATGCTTGCTTAAAAACTACTTGTGTGTTAGCTTATTCATGATGGCTTTTATAATATATGCAGCTTGATAGGAAAACTCTCTGGTCCATTAACCACCACTAAACAATTACGGTTTCAGCTAATTATTCTTTAAAAAACTCATGGTTTAATCTTTAGCTCAATTATGCAGTCATGAGTGTGACTTTATATGCTATCCTGATTAAAGCAAAATGCAAATATGTTCAGTGTTTGTCAGAAATATTATTCCGTACAATGCTATTATCATTTTAAAATAAATTTTTTAGCAAAATGTTCACAATTGAAGTGTTTCAAAAAAGAGTATTTAAGCTGTCAGAACCAAATAATTAATCCAATGGGACTGGGGTATAATACAAGTATAAAGACACAGTACATATCTGTAATTTTAAGTCTAGAAATAGCTAATTCTAGCACAATTATTGTCTTAGTTTCTGTTCTTAGTTATGGAAAAGCAGTACAACCAATCATTTTAAATGCTGATTAACCTTAGAACAGACTTCATTTTGGGACACTGTTCAGTAATCACCTGCTCTCTGATTCACTGTAACCAGGGATTCTAGAATCCACCAGATCTGGCTTTCTCTCCCCATTCGTTTTCCTTTGTTGCAAATAGTTGCACAGCATATATAGCCAAACAATGTCATGCTAATGAGGGGTATTGTTTTGTACAGCCTTGGCTTTTGCAGCTTTAAAGAAAAACCTTCAAAATCTTTATACTTTTTTTTTTGTGTGTGTATAATCAGACAGTATAGAACCAAGTGTATAAATGTCCTGGAATATAAATATACATCTGAAAAAACAGGTGATGTATTATGCCCTGCTATACTATTCTTATCTTTGTACATAACATAATAGTGGATAACTAACTAGAAAACAAATATAACCTATTCTAGATATTCTCTATTTCACTGTTTTTAGTTTTAGTAAATGTAAGTCAAATTAATTTTAAAACTCTTCATTTAATGGTATCCTCTATAAGTAAGAACTAAATAACATGATTTAATTGGTAACTGTGAAATAATAACATTGTTTTAAATTTTCTTCTTAAGGAAATGGGAAAAAATAAAACAAAATGGATATATTTATATAGGTGGGGGCGATGCACATAGATTTAAAAAAAAAAAATCACTCTGTCAATGCCAGGGAAAATACAAATCATAGACCATGCGGGATGAGGGTGTACTGTAGTTACTGGAGCCTTGCATTGCTGGGAAGCTGTCCTGTCATTTCTTTTTGGGAATTGACCTGAGCATCATTTTCATGATCATTTCCTTGGGTGGCATACTATAACTCACTGGAAAACCCCAAAAATATATGCCAATGACACAAGATGTCCACAATATCATCCTTTCCACCTTGCCCACTATTACTTCCTGCCAAGTTTTTTTTTTTTTTTTTTACTTTATGTATATAATCTAGTCAAGTGGCTTTTGAACCTCACTATGAGTAAAGACGGCTCTATTATGATAACACTGTAGAACAATATGCCATGCTAGTCAACATCCTGCTCAGTTATGAATATAAAATGTATGTTTTCTTACCTCTGTGAGGTGAGGCATTGGATTAAATCCACAAAGATTGCATACCATGTTCTTGCATTCAGTACAAGTGTTAAAGTTAGGTGGATCCTTAGAACCAATGTTGAGCTCAACTTTACAGAGTGGACAATTTGATTTAGGAGGTGCAGGGGGAGCAGTGCTTCCTGCCACGGTCTTAGTTGCCTCCTGACCAGAGGCAGGGGCTTTTCCAACAACTGGTTGCTCTGGTTTCTGTGCCACTTGAGGTTGTGTTTCCTTTTTGGCAGGGGGGAGTTTTGGAGAGGACTGAGCCGAACTGGCTTCCTTGGGTGGTTGCTGATGATTCACAGGCTCAGAAGGAGGTTGCTGTTTAGCAACGGGAGCAGGCTGTTCTGCTGGCTTGTCTGCCATGTTGATCAAATTAGATGCCTGACTGAAGAATGATCCAAATCCAAATAGCTTGCCAGTTACAGTTTCTTGAGGAGTGGCAGGCTGTGGCTTAGGTGTCTCTGTTACACCCCCAATGTTTAAGCTGAACCGTCTTGACTGCTCTTGAGCTTTTGGTGGCTGCTGAATGGGATGCACTTGTGCAGGCTGTTCGGATTTTGCTGGCTCCAGTACTGGTGAACCAGTTTTGGGATCAGTTTTAGGAGTCACATCATTAGCTGTTTCTTTCAATTGTGTTTGCATTTGTTTTGTGGGGTCTCCAGATTTTTGACTCTCAGGTTGCATTTGTTTTACACCAGCTTTTGGAGCCTGTGATGCTGGCTTAGTGGAATCTTCTACCTGTGTAAGCTGTTTTTGGTGTGTTGGAGGAGGACCTTGGGGAACCTGTGAAGCTTGTTTGATGCCAGGAGCAGGAGAGGTAGTCTGATCTGGTGTTTTCTGAACCTCTGTTTGTTTCTGCTTACTATCCTCTTGTGGCCTTGATGGGTCAGGCTTGATCGAACCTTTCTGCTGTGCTGGTTTCTGGGTCGAAGAATCATTCCAGGGTTCTTTAGGCTTTATGGGTGGAGAACTGGACATAGACTGCTGTTTGGTTAGTGGGGCAGGTTTTTTAGGCTCTGGTGCTTTGTTTGGTTCAGTCTTCTGAGGGGAGCTAGGGGTAACCTGCTGTCTGGGCTGCTGAGGTTGTGGCTTTGCCATGGGAGGTCCAGAGACATCCATGCCCATTGCTCTTTGCACTTGACAGTTCAGACACAACCACTCGTTAACCTGCAATAATTTTCCACAGCATTAGAGGATGATAAAGAATCAAGACATAACTGGCAAGCTCACGTTCTGGTCTGTTAATATTTAACTTACTGTTCTGACATTATCTACCACAGATAACACACAAATGCATATGTGTTTCTTCTAGATAACAAAATAACATATAACACTATAGACCAGGTTTAGAAACCTCTTTACGGTAAGCTAGATTAACTGATATGGTCTTGTTTACAGTCTAACCATGTTATTATTTAGTGGGGTGAGAAGTAAGAATTTCGTTTAGGATGTTTTTATTTTTTCTTTTTTTTAATTGGAAGGCTGTAGCGCCCACAAAAAGATCAGCTGCATTTCATGCTTAGTTGCAACCAAGACATTACTGATTTACAACAGAGGAGCTTGCTATTGTTGCCACAGCAAAGTAGCAAAGTAGCAAATGGACATCTGCAGCAATGCTGATTACTAGGCCTTTCACTGAAAATGTAACCGTTGTTAGAATTTTATGAGATTATAAGCAATGTCATGAATTCAAATATAAAAGATTTTTGGTGATTTCTCATCATATTAACTATCTCACTGTTTACTAAGTTACGGGCTAAAGTAAAAAGGCAATTCTAACAGTAGTTTGTTTACTGTATTAAAACAAAGAACAGTAGATCCGAAAGTCTATTTATACAGCAGAGAACACGGTTCATTAAATTGGATAATGAATTCAAAAAGGATCCTTTGTAAATGAACTGAAACAGGTCCTATGTGGTTGCTCTGAAAAAAAATAAATATATATGACCCAAATAATACAGATGCTCTTCATCAACATACAGCTAAGTGGGAAGCAGGTGTTATATTAGATTCTGTACAGAGAGTAGGTCTTTTAATTGAAGTTTGTGGGTTTAAATCCCACTATACCAAATGTCTGTTACAGCAATGCATATCATGTCTGGAACAAAATTAACAATAACATTTTCTTTTTTTAAACAAAGCAAAAGGTTTTATATTTTCATTTTTTAATTTGGAAACCATAATAGACATGGCCTCTGCATTATTTGATGTATTAGTAAAAACTACAAATTGGGATCCACAGGTACAGTATTCCCAATGAGTTAGGTGGACACTGTGTTATATTATGTTTACTTGTTACAGAAAATCAGGGAAATAGGTAGCATTTTTTTAATTTAATTTATAGTCAGATACCTAGACACATCTCTCAATACCTGTATAAAACCTTACCTTGGTATTCAGAGTGTAATAAAGCACAGACAGGTAAGTAAAATCATAAGACACATCAAATAGAATGATGGGGAATCATGTTAAAAATAATGCATGGTAAGGTAAAGTGTAGTAAGTACATATTACTGTGCTGACTGTGAATAGTTCAAATTTCTGTAGGTGTTTTTTAAGAAATGGGCACCTCAAAATATGAAATGTATAAAGTAGTACTGGAACTGTATGTAATTTCACCATGTGGGTTCCCTGTTTCATTTCAACTTTTATTAAAAAGCTTTTTGTAATGGAGTTCTAAACTTAGACCATTTACAGTACCTCCACCCCTCTACAGCTGATTGAGTTCTAAGATTATATCTATTAGTTGATAAGGAAAATAGTGTATACAATGGAAGGACTTCTTACCTCTGTCATGTGGGGATTTGGATTGAATCCACACTGGCTACACACCACAATATGACACTGTGTGCAGGTGTTATAATTTGCCTTTTCTGGAGTGTGAAGAAGAAGCTCAGTTGTTGTACAAAGAGGACAAAGAGTTTTCTTATGGGCTGGTGTAGAACTGGAAGATGGGCCTTGTGATTGGCTAGAACGGCTTTCTTGTTTAGATGGGTCCTTTCGATGATCTGGCTGCTGTAAGGGAGGTTTGGCAGGTCCTTGCTGTTGAGGTCCAGTTTTAGTTGGCCCTGGTTGCTGTGCACCTTTTTGCGTTTCCTCTGCATCCCCAAAAAGGCTGAATTTGTTGACTACAGAAGACATTGCACTGAGGGGGTTGCCCTCGCTAAGGAAGCTGGACATCATGGTTGCTTTTGGATCCTCGTTCACTTCAGGCCTTGATTGTGACTCTAGCAAGCTGATGGAGGAGGGGCTCCTTCCAGGCTTGGGTTTTTCTGTCTTAAAGACATTGGTTGTTTGGCTTTTAGTGATACCAGATGAACCCTGGTCTGGGGGTTTTCCAGGCTGCCTAGGCTGATGGGTTTCACCTACTTCTGGTTTCCTAAAAAATAAAGGTAATCAAAATATGATTTACAATCTAGAACTACTGTAATCAGAATGAAATAAAGCCATATTTGTAAGACGGGGTTTAGTTTTAATATCAAATTTGTATTAAGTGATAACAGTTTTAAGAGGATAGCAGGAAAAAATAGCAATAACAGCATGACAGCAGATCGGTAGATATATTCTTAAATTTTCATTCACAAAAAAATATAAGTTTCTTTGACAAAACGAAAATGTGGATTTTTAAAATCATACGAATTATGCACAAAAAATATATCACTTACAAATTAGCATTTTGTTCAAGAATATTGAACCAGGAATTCAGAAACAGTTCATTCCTCCTTGAGTATGTAAAAAGATATATCTGCTTAAAACATTAAGTGCTGCACCATGCAATACTTTGAGCACCAACCACACATGCATTGTGTAAAATGATTACGATTGTAACTGTGTGTACATATATATATATATATATATTATATATATATATATAATATATATTATATATATATATATATAGTAATCTTGTATTATGTTTTGGCAGAGGTTTGCCACTTATAAATGTACTATTATAATTGTTTCATTCTGATATGTTATTGTCTGACATTTCCTAAACTGGGACATGAACATACACTACATTATAAAGAAATCTCAATGTCATATAGCTCATTATACACAAATATTATATATGGCTGCAATACAATAAATGTGGTCAAATTGTCAACACAATAATAGAGTTAAAACTAAACAGTATATAATGTAAATTGTATCACTAAAACTGCTTAAGAAAAGTCCCTATAAAACACTACTTTAACCCAAGTCACACAGTGAAACTATGTTATTCCAACCTGTTTCAGCACCCTGGACAGGGAGTCATGATTTTAAACGTCGTATTGATTACAGTACCAACAGTGTTGAGAAATAATGATCAGCGCTATGGCAGAGTTGTGGGTAATAATAGTGTCAATTTACATCTATAAAGAAAAAATCATAACACGTTGTTCAAACATTATATTTATAGTCAAACAGGAAAATAGACACAAGAGGCACTGCAAGAAAATAGTACAGTAGTATTACAAGAAGGAAGATCAATAGGGCTTCTTCTGTGAGCTGAACAGAGTTAAAATAATTCTACATTCTCTCAATGGGAAATTCTCACACTACATTGCATACTCACTGACATCGGGTAAAAAACTACTGGGAATTGCTGATACCAAAGCAGCTCCTGTCTGCATAATAAAATCAGTTTGTGACTAATTAGGAAACTATTTTGTAACCAATCTGAACATAAAGTTATACTGAGAATGCTTACAAATATTCGACACAGATTATATCTACAACACATATAATGTGTTTGTATGTTACAAAACCAAACATCAGAATTGCTTGGTTTTCCACACTGGAAAGCATACATAACACATTTATAACCAAGGATTTTGAAAAACGATTTAATTCAGTCATACTATTAGACTGATATGAAAACTATTCCAATTGCAATACACTGCGTTACAAATATTGATTAAGTGGAGATATGTTTTTATGACGTCAATGATGATAATTTCGCAAACAGAAACTGCACATTTTGCTAACACCAAACTACAAATACAACAACAACAACAACAACAACAACAATAATAATGCATAGTATTACAATATTAAGCAACAAGCAATCACTGTAGTCACGCTCTTCTGTATGAAAGGACCGTTACTATAATAGTGGAATTATTTTTTTTAAAAATTGATAAAGGAATACATTTTCTTCCTTAGCAATATACTTTTACCATGCTGCAATCCATTCAAGCGATACTTCTTATAATGCAACACAAAACGCCACTTGGAATGATTTGTATCTAGATAATAACGAACTGTCTGCATAAAAAAAATATATCTATATATATATATATATATATATATATATATATATATATATATATATATATATATATATATATATATATATAATTTCATGCCTCTCTATGGGAGGATCCTTTGCATTTCCAGGCTGTAGCCCTTGCGCCCTTGACATTACAGCTGCGATCTGTTTCTTCTCTTCCTCGCTCAGCTGGCTCAGATCCGCCTCTATTCCTGCAGGGATCTGGACAAACCCCCCCTTCCCATCCCCTACAACCCCTTCTGGTAGTCCGGCCAGCCCTCCTTCCACACCCTCCAGGCTAACTTCGTTCCCCATGACTGATTTCCCCTTTTCTATTTTCTCTAAAAACACGTTGTGTTTGTTCCTATGTTGATTGTTCATTTCTCAGGTCGCTCCTCCATCTTTGATTAGCCGCGTTCAACATTTGTCTCAGTTGATCTATCACATCCCTTCTGCTTTGGACGGAGGTAGCGAGCGCTGAATCCAACCCTCGTCCCCCTTTCCCACCAACGCGCATGTTCAATTTCTGACAGGTGATCAGCACATATCTGAGTTGAAACTGAATTTAAAGGGACACTACAGTGCTTGCGTGACCGAACCATTTTATTTTGTATTACTGAAAACCAGAGCTAGTACAAACAAAAGTTATTATTATTTCCTAAATTTAATTATTTATATAAAATACAAAATGGTACAGCAAAGTGGTTTCAAAAGTATTACTTCATGCTGATAATAGGAACATCGTTTTAAATACAAATAAAAAAGAGAACGTGTGTGAATGTGTATAGTTGTACGTATCTTTACTGATAAATGCATACTTGCATAAATAAAACAATGTATAACATGTATTTACTGGAAACAGCAGAGGGCTTCTTATGTGGAGACCGTGAACCTCTTTAAACAGTTATTGTTTGTGATAATTCCAGAACTGAACCATTGAAGTGAACGGGCATTCTCAGAGACCTCTGTTGGTGTAAGTGTATACTGCATGCAACCTTAAGAAAACACACTATAGATTTTAATTACAATAGTTATGCATGGTGGAGAAATTCAATTAATTGATATGGCTTACATTCTTGCTTCATGCTTCTTTATCTTTTTATTTTGTATTTTTTTCATTACAGTAATGACAGCAGGGTTAAATTCAAACCCCACATGAGACATCATCATCTCTTAGATACTTTGATACCATGAATAAAACAACCCAAAATTGAACAAGCAGCTTTTAAACTCGGCATTCACAAACCTAATCATATGATTTCATGCTATACACAAGTGCATTGATAGAAATACCACTTTCCACTGATTTGTGACACCACTTTACAAATATTGAAGAAAATATTCATTCTTGCATTATTTTCATTACTTATTTGCTTCATTCTCCATCAACCCATTCTGGTTATTATCCTGTCTAGAGTTTTGAATGTAATAGAATACATGTAAACGTTAATCAATTGATTAATGTAATGTTTAATTAAACCCAACACAACATCATCTCCAGTGGGAAAAAAAGTTTAAAGCTTAAGAGATATGCTTCTGTTATCCAGATTTTGTTTAAGTTCTTCACATATTTCAATTTGTGTATGAAATAAATAATGAATCTTAATTAAAACAATTCCTGACAGAAATCGCCTAATTATTATGTGTATAGATGGTTTACAGGGGGATTTACGGAGTTTAGGGTGTCAGTATTTAGATATACCACTGTTTTTAGATAATTAACATATCCCTTATCATGCTGCATGCCATATCATATAAGCTCCACTTTCATTTGTCCTTCATCCTACATATTTTTCACCCTTGTAGCCTTGAGTCTTGTAAGTGATGCAAACACACTCACAAACACACTCATAAGCACACTCACGAGCACACTCACAAACACACTCACAAGCACACTCACAAGCACACTCAAGCACACTCACAAACACACTCACAAGCACACTCAAGCACACTCACAAACACACTCACACACTCACACACTCACAAACACACTCACAAACACACACAAACACACTCAAGCACACTCACAAACACACTCACAAGCACACTCAAGCACACTCACAAACACACTCACAAGCACACTCAAGCACAGTCACAAACACAATCACAAACACTCACAAACACACTCAAGCACACTCACAAACACACTCACAAGCACACTCAAGCACACTCACAAACACACTCACAAGCACACTCAAGCACACTCACAAACACACTCACAAGCACACTCAAGCACAGTCACAAACACAATCACAAACACTCACAAACACACTCAAGCACACTCACAAACACACTCATAAGCACACTCAAGCACACTCACAAACACACTCATAAGCATGCAGACTGTAATAAAGTTAAATACAAGTTAACTTTATTCTGTTGGAAGAAAAATCTTTCCACTAGTTTGTCTGGCAAATGAAAGAAACCATTTGTCCATCTAATATAGAAAATGTATCCATAATATAGGGATGTGGGTTATACTGGCCTTAAACATCCAAGTTGACTTTAACTGTATCAGCACTAAGTAACATTACTACCTATGGTGTAACTAATTAAATACTAAATAAATAAAAAGGCGTGGATATACATACTAGTATATTCAATTACTTTATGTAAGTGGAGGTAGCATTCCCATATTTCAGTCTGCATTTTGAGTGGAGGTATCTTTCCTATATTTCAGTCTGCAGTTTTGAGTGGAGGTAGCATTCTCATATTTCAGTCTGCAGTTTTGAGTGAAGGTAGTGTTCCTGTATTTCAGTCTGCAGTTTTGAGCGGAGGTAGCGTTCCTATATTTCAGTCTGCAGTTTTGAGTGAAGGTAGTGTTCCTGTATTTCAGTCTGCAGTTTTGAGTGGAGGTAGCGTTCCTATATTTCGGTCTGCAGTTTTGTGTGGAGTTAACTTTACCTGAACAATATTGCTGATTGAAAACTTTAAAGATGACTGACTTGATTGGGGCAGGTTGTAACACTATGCATAGAGTGTTTTATAACACTTAATATCCCTAATCAGACCTCTGGTTCCATTACAAGTTGATTAAATGAAACGATTTAGTGCTTTTTGTTTACCCAAACAAATCGACCAACCAATATAATTTCTACTCTATAAATGGATAGGGGATACCCTATAATTTTAAAATTGCTCTTGCATGTTGTGAGTTTCCATTCAATTTCCCAATATTCCATCAAATTGATTTCTTGTTGTTATCTTCACAATTTGCTAGTACTTATTTGGCTGCCATTTTGTCAAAAAATCAAATGAATGGGGAGGCACGTTTTTACTGACAAATTACCACATTGGTTTGATAGCCGTTGAGTCGCACTGCACTATCTTCTCAAGCGTGGACAAATGAAATAGTCTTTTTACTCGATCAAACGAGAAAAAAAATAAAAATAAAAATAAATGTTTAGTGTGATTTGCCCCTAATGCTTGCTGATTGTTTATTATTATTATTATTATTATTATTATTATTATTATTATTATTTATTTATTATTTATTTATTTATTTATTTATTTATTTATTTTTATTTGTTAGCACAATTAATATATATTTTAAACATTTTGAATTGTAATGCAATCACAGGCTTGTATACACACACACAAACACACACACACACACGTAAAGTCCTCAGCAAACAATACATTCTGTTAAACACGGACGTACTTGATTATTCATCTCACAATATAACCAGGAAAGCATGTAATGAATCCTGCAACACGATCTGGTGTGCGCAACAACAGTTTCATTAAATTTAAATATGTTCTTGAATGGAGAAAGCTACATGTGCATGTTTTTCTTTACAAAAAGAAAAACTGAATTAACCTTACATTGCTTTCAAACATAGATAGCAGAAATCCATTTAAATACTATCCATACACATGCCTCTTTTGTTGCAAAATAATGTTATTTAGTTGTGCAAGGTACTGTACACAAATGCATTTCTGTTGTTATTATGTATCACTGATAAAGAGGTAAACAAAACAGAGATGACAATTATTTATATGCACGGCCAATTTAGAAAGGTAGCGTTGTTATAAAGGACTGATACATACCTCGCAATAGTCACCAGGCTACACTTCCTACGATTTCACACATTCCATACCCATCCTTTGTGATAAACCAGAATTCATTGCTTCTGTGTCCTGTTGATGATGTTTCATTTGTAATATATTAGTCTCCCCAATCCCTTTACATCCTAGAGACTGAGAGACTAATACCGCTCTGAACACGTACTTTCCTGACCAGTGACAACTGCTGAACTAAAAATATCCTTAAAGAGACAGTACCTGTTTTTCATTTCTTGCTCTTCCCTTGGAAATGTTCCCCATATAAAACCATTAAAACATACAGCAAATGGTGGGCAAAATAATAAAAACAAGTCTGACTTAGTTACCATTTCCCTAAATTTAAGGTTTTGTGTTTTTTTGTTTTGTTTTGTCTTTATCAATATGATCAAGATTGTAATATTTCGATTAAAATCTCATATTTCACCTGTGATTAAGTTTGACTTTTTAACATGCATGATTCATACAAACAGCCACTTATTCTAAGTTGTTTTAGAGTAAAATTAATCAATTAAATACATGTATTATAAATATAAAATATTGTATAACCATAGTATACTGAAACTATTTATTTATTTATTTATTTATTTACACAGAGGTGTGAAGGTTTACTTTACAGCCCTAGGAAATCTAATGGAAACAATGTATGCCCTTTTATAATTAAATAAAGAAGAATAAAAACAAGTTTAATCACAGTATAAACTATGCAATCAGTAAGACCTTTGTGAGGTGGTCCAGCTCTCTGAAGTAGGTGCAAAGTATAGATGAGAAGGGTGAAAATTCACAGCAATGCAAGAGCAGGCAAGTTTCCCAAGGGCATCATGCCTGAAACCTTCCCACATGCAAAGTGTAGATAAGGGTTGCTTTTGTTGTTCTCTATGCAAAGCATATTAGTCAGTGAGAAACTAATTAAAGATAAGATTTCTAGTAAAAACAGTAACATACCAAGCAGGTGGTTTGACGGTAGCTTGTGGGATTCAGATGTCTTCAGTATAGCAGACTGTTTTCCAAACACTGTGTAGACAGGAATCCTTAGAAACTAAGGTACTGTGCTGTTGCTAAGGTACTGTGCTGTGTGATAAACTGCAAACATCGAAATTAGTATGGTTTAGTTATATTACTCCCTGAGAAACCTTGTAGCTACAGTATGTGCTAAACTCACAAAGGTCAGCACTGAAATGTTTTTTACGTTTATATTTCAATGTGTATTATCTATGTTCTTCTCTCCCATAGTCCCCTTCCCAATATTGTTTGATAACATCGTATAACTGTTTCCTTCATTGTAGTAAATGCCCTCTTACTGTTTCACTTAAGAAATCGGTCACTCTTCTTGTGGGGTTAGTCAATATTCCTACTAATCCACTGGTTTCACAATATATGACTGGTGTTATTATTTGAAAGTCGGTTAACCATACATTCTTTGTTTAGTAATTAATGGTGCATGGGATTGAAATAATTTGAACGAGACCTATTTTGCTGCTGAGATAGACTATCTAGCTGTGAATCACATTCTGAATTTCCTTGTGTGAGTTCTACATTTAAAAAAAAACAAAAAAACACAGATCACATAACAAGGCAAAAAAAAGATCAATGTTTCTGATAGTTGAATGTTGGTAAGCAATAGTAAAGAACAAGACACCTGCAAGTGGGTATACAGGGCCCTGCAAAGTGAAGTAAAATAATGATAAGGTCTAGACGAGCAGTCTTATATAATTTAAGAGGTGTAAAGCAATATGGGTCTGGAAATGTAATAGTGGATGAAATCATGAACTTTAAAAGTTTTCTGTGAATCTTGTAGATTAGAATGCCAGCCACACTGTTCACATTTTAAAATCAAAATGTATACTGTATACGATTTTTATTTGCCAAGCATGAATAATTGAAACATTATAATATGCTGTTGAAAACGTGTGTGTGCTTTGATTGGCTAAGACGAATGTGAAAGATGTTGCCATTTGCGTTCTTATGTTCCTGGACTGTACAGCAGTTTGTGTAATGTATACGATTCTCTGGGTTTGTAGAAGGCACACCCAAGCCGTGATACATTACACAGCCTTTTTTGTTTATACATACCATCTCTTACTATACTCTTTACCTATGCTTAATTTAAAATAGCAAATGTATTTCTTGCACATTTACTTGTGGATGCCAGGATGTCTGGGGGAAATCCATTGTCACACCTCCATGCAATGGCCTTTGAGCAGGTGTGAAAGGTAGTACTCCACCCGCAACAAATATTGCCAAAACTCAAGCAAAACCAACCATGCCTTCATGTCAGTTTTTTTCTCAGAATATTGTTCATGTACCTTCTTCATCGACTTCTGTGAACTGAGTCACTCTGATGAATAAAATAGAGCAATGCATAATGTTTGTACATAGGCATGCAGTGTAATAAAAATAGGACTGCAGGCTGGCTAAATTTAAAAGTAATAAACATATCAGTGCTATTAAACTAGCATGAAATACCTCAAAACAATAATATAAGCTTCTTGCTAATTTTACAGTAGTAATGTCCTTGATTCATAACAGATTAACTTATTCTTAATGTTAATGCAATTGCATCCGTCATTCAAAAATTTAGCAAATTACAAATGCAAAAAATGGAACTCATTAATTTCAGTCTCCAAGTAGTGAGATTTGAACCTGAGCCTTCCTGACACATGGTGGTTCAAAACAGGGCTAGCAGTCTCTATCAGTTATTGCTACTGCCAGTTCATTGAATTACAGCTCTGAATTGCTTATTTAAAATCCAATTGATTTGTAACATTTAATATAAAAAAGAAAATCTTATCAGGTATTACTCATGCTCTTTATTTGATACTGAAAACAGACCTGTCACAAATATTACATGTGGGTAGCAGTAAAGAATCCTAAAGAAAACATTCTGAATGATATTTCCTTGACAAGAACAAACCCCCAGGACTGGTGGAGGAGGTGGGGAAAGTCCCTTTATGTTTACTATCTCTGTGGTAACAGATTACCAATTCTTATGCCCTCCAGGGGCATTTCCCTTTCATTGAAAACACTGGCCATACAAATGGTACATTTTGCCATGATACTGCATTGTACTTTCAGGGAAGAGAAATGCAATTGAATCAGATTGTTATCGCACTAAGTTTACCACTTCTATCATACAATACATAGCTATGGCCAGAAGTTTGCCATCACTCTATAGAATTAACTAATTTGCTTTATAAAGTCGAATGATACCTGCTGAATAACGTTACATGTACATATTGAATTACATACTGCTTTGTAGTTTACCATATGCTTAACGAAAAACTGACAAATTGAAAAATGTGACAATTCAAAATCTAACATGCAATACTATACTACTATTATGGCTTCTGGTAGACTTTTGTGATATGATTTTGTAGTTTCTTTGATCACATGATGTTAAATAAAAGATCTAAATTATATTCATTTAGGGTTTTTTTTTATTATTTACTTTTGGCCATAGCTGTACATGGTGAGTTAATTATGTAGTCGAAGTGACTGAGCTAGAAAAACATAATATTTTGAAAGGGATCAATATAAAAACCAATATTATGAAGCAAGCCACAAAATTGCACACAAAGCATTCCAGATTTTTTATGTGGTTCACATGCAAAATAAAAAAATGAACTTCAATGTTTTTCAGAAGGCTAGCTGATGATAAATAACGTGTTTATTAAATCAAACAACTGAAGTTAGTAGGAGGTTAAGGGGCTGTTTCAACCTACAGGGAAAAAGGGATATTGCTTTAAAACAGTTGTTGAAAACATTCATTGCATAATAAAGAAGGTAATTTATGTCAATTAAATTACATTATTGGTATATTTATAAAGCAGCCCAGTGCATATCAACTTAACCAAAGCTTATGCAAACATAATTTTCAGATTTTAAATTCAGCAATATAAAAGGCTAAAAAAAAGTGTGCGGTTCTCTAGTCTAAATTTTGGAGAATAGGTATAATGTATTGATAAATTAAATTGGACCCAAACATTGTGAACTCTGTAATGAAACTTAAAATATAAAAGATACATACTGTTTGGTATATTTCATAAATTTGTGAGTGATACAAAAAAGGATTACAAAAATGTAAACGGCACATACAGTATAGAGAAATGGCAGCGTGCAGAGTCCTGGAGAGGTATCATGTAATTCTGAGCAGATCATGTCTCCAATTAAAAATTCATGCACTGTAACTATTACATGGCCGTGACTTTTTTATATCACAATGTGCTGTGCCTCAGGACTTGTTTTTTTGGTAAATTAATGATATAACCATACATCCTTTTGCAATGTATATAGCATACCATGTGTTTTTCATTAGGTTTGTAACTGAATCTTTTTTCTTAACAAAATCCTGTGTTACACATAATTCAGTCATGAATACAAAATGTAGAGCTGCAACGGTTTTCACCAGGATAATACAATGTTCCAGCCAATGGATCATAATTGAAGAGTTTAAATTGGACCACCTCCAATAGCTTTTGTGGGGGGGCATTTCTCCCACATTAAGGAGAAGTGGAAAATTCAGACCAATGTCCTTAATACAGAGACTAGTTAAAATAGTGCCATGGGGATTCATGTTAGTCTGCCCAAATTACCAAATCTCAATCCAATAGAAGCTCCATGGAAACCCTTCACCATTGACTTGGGGCATGCACTTGTTGTTCTTTCTGAAATGCAAAAGAAACCTACACTTTTTATTCAGATGTCAGGAAAACCATGTATAGTTATTATCATAACTGAGTACAGCACTTAATAGCTATATTATTACTATAGGTAATTTAGAACCAGATATTCAAAGATCTAGCCAATTTATGCAACTCTTCTTGCATTGAAACATCTTGCATACAGTCTGTGGTAATTCAAAATAGGGGAAATTGCTACTATTGCAAGGTTGCAGATATGAATACATTTAAATGAATCAAAATACAAAATGAATCGCAACTCAAATTGTACCCAACTAATGCAGGTGTATTTCACACACAAGGTGAGACAATTGCTCAAAGTATTCGAAAGCACAGAAAGAGCAACTTTATTGAAGAGGAGATTATACTAATAGCTGACAAAAAGGGAAAAAACTAAAAAATAAGAGTGCTTTGGGCACAGCTAAACCATCAGTGCCAACATCTGTTTTACTATACCAGTATCTGAAACTGTGATGATAAACTTACCTAGGACATCAGCATCCTCTATTAGTGCTGTTGGAGCTGCAGACATCTTAGAGGGAGTGTATCCATTTAACACCTCCTTGGGAGCCGAGAAAAAATAAAAGCACCTACCGTAAATGGCACAGGATCAAAATCAGTAGTCTGACTACACCACTGAGGGAATTGCACCCTCAGAATTTGAGTACTTGGTTAACACATACAATTAATGCTTATCCTCACCCCAGCCTAATTCTCACCATGTGAGGCTAATTCTCATCACAGTATTCTGTCTATAGAGGGTTAACATTAGCCCAGGCTATTCTGTCCAGAGAGGGTGAACATTAGCCCAGGCCAATTCTCACTTAGTCAAAAGCAGGATTGTGGTATGCTTATAAAGAAAATAGGCAGGTGAGAATAGACTAGCTCTTTGAATGTTGGAGAAAAAACTCCAAAAAGCCTTGAATGCAAAAACATAAAGTTATTTTTATTTATACATTGGAAGAGACATTTTGGTTCATGCTGATACTTGTGCAATTGTTAATACAACTGAAGAAAGACTGGATCATGTGTCTGTCTTTTTCCCTTGACGCAACTGTATGCAAATGTATTACTTGGTCTACTTACTTGGTCAGTGAACATAAAAGCACCATCCAAAGATGTGATCCCAGTTCTCCCACAAGTCTTGGCCTTGAGATTCTGTGCTATTGAAAGAATATTACAGGTTCGTAGGGGCGGTAATCTTGTGCAAAGACTTCTACAATGTAAATTTAAATGGATTGCATGTCTTAAAACTATGTAGTCTGATGGTTTAATTAGGGTTGTCTTGTTTCCTGTGAGCACACTTGCCTGCATATTTAGAGGTATTCTGGCCACAGGAATGCAATATTCCCTTCTCTAATTGATAAATGTTTTGGTATTGAGGTAGTATTGGCTGTGATGTATATGGTTTCCCATTTTCCCTTGATTTCTGAATTGGTTCTAATGCTTCAGATATTGTCTAACCCATGTATTAAGTATTTGGTCAGATTTCAGGTGCTTTTTGTAGTTTTGTTTTTTTTCTCCCGTGCTACAGAGAGCGAGTCACCTGATTTTTATCTTTATTTGGGATTCCTAGAACATGAGGACTACTTATGCCTACAAATATGAAACAGACCTTTCTGAGCATGAAGACAAAATTCTGGTACAAGTTGAGAAGCTACAAGAAAGGCAAATATCTCAAAAAGCTTTTACAGACCTGGGGTGAGAATTGACCCGATGCGGTAAGGATTAGCCTAAGATATTTCTTGACACATCCTACATAGGTGTTAACTATACTGAGAAAAGTATTTGCTGTGTGAACATGCTGCAGTTTTGCTGTGATTATGGATATCAACCGGAAGGGTGCAAAGTGTGTTATTTATGAATGCACAACAACATCATCTACCAGCCTGATACTGTGTCACTCTCATTATGCTTTTGAGATGTTGTCACAGAGACGGCCGAAGTAGGCGGCGTCAGAACCAGGAAAGGTAATGAAATACACAAAACACAGGACGGATGAAATGAAGTGATGAAGACGCCTGTTGGCGCCGGTTTAATACAAAATAAAAGGTTTACACAAACACGAAAAACACAGGACACGGCACTCTACGCCAAAATAAATAGACAAACGAAAACAGACTAAACTTAACAAAACGGTGCACGGACAGACACTGACAAACACGGTGAGCGGATACTTTCTCCTCTTATAATATAATATAATAATAATATTATTATTATTATTATTATTATTATTATTATTATTATTATTATTATTACTACTACTACTAATTTCTTCCGTCTCCAATCCCGTTCTCCGCTCACCGAACACCCAACCCCAGTATGTGACAACGTGCATCTATATATACTATTGTGCTGGGATTCAATTACCAGTTAATTATTCACTTGAATCCCAGCACGTGAATTAATAAAGTGCAATTCCCCGTGCTCACATATTACTACATTTTACTTGCACGTGAAGTGCTGTGCAATCCTCGTGCCTAAATACACATATACATTTTAAACACTCGTGTTACACAGACCCGTTTATATCCCGTGTACCAATGTCTATACACCAACATTTAAACACACCACACGCAACACATAACAGATAATATACACAGGGGCGGGCACTTTGTTACAGATGTTCATATATTTTATTTGGTTTGCAGAACGTACACTTTCCTTTAATTTACACCAGTTGAAAAATCAATGAACTACAGCTGTAGTAATTCAGCAACCAAGAAAACTGAATCAAGTGTTCACATGTATTTACATTATATATATATATATATATATATATATATATATATATATATATATATATATATATATATATATATATATATATATATATATATATAACTGATTTCCATTACATGAGAGTAGATGTTGAACTTCATGCTGATTTGAATTCAGCTCTCTTCAAGATAAGCACCAACTAAGATGTAGCTTTGCATTAAACTAATGTGATCCATCTGCATCTACATTCATTTTTGTTGTTTTCCATCTGATGATGTAGATATCCATCTCTCTGGTGTTGATTGCTGAAGTGTAATGCTGGCTCCAGGGATCAGCTCATTTTGCCTCCCCAGCACATCAGCATCACAACTGTCTGGATTGAGCTAAGTAGGGTACATCTCTGGGGTCTTCAAATGGGCACCTTCCATCCTCTGTGTTCTGTTGACTAGCCACAACACCTCAAGAGGGCTCAACAGTGATTCTGGCGTCCCAGCATCACCCCTCTCCATCCCCCACTCTGCTCAGCCCAGCTTACTTACCTGTACATCAGCGTTGCTTTCTTTTTATTGTGCTTGAGATCCCCATCCAGAATCTTTCTGTCTCAACCACAGCCAGTTGCTGCTCCTTTCTGGTGCTTCAGATAAGTTCTTCATTGTGCGACGCAACTCTTGGCCACTGAACCCGACGTCT